>NW_026917793.1:0-8113 GCF_035046485.1 Aedes albopictus
AGGTTGCTCGAGGGTTCATGAAGTATTTGTGAATATTTGTTAATTTTTATGATGACCTGGGAATTCTGGTGAATATTTGGGTTCAATCAGACTGCTCGAGCATTTTTTGAAGTATTTGTGAATATTTGTTAATTTTTATGATGACCTGGGAATTCTGGTGAATATTTGAGTTCAATGAGGTTGCTCGAGGGTTCATGAAGTATTTGTGAATATTTGTTAATTTTTATGATGACCTGGGAATTCTGGTGAATATTTGGGTTCAATCAGACTGCTCGAGCATTTTTTGAAGTATTTGTGAATATTTGTTAATTTTTATGATGACCTGGGAATTCTGGTGAATATTTGGGTTCAATCAGACTGCTCGAGCATTTTTTGAAGTATTTGTGAATATTTGTTAATTTTTATGATAGCCTGGGAATTCTGGTGAATATTTGGGTTCAATCAGACTGCTCGAGCATTTTTTGAAGTATTTGTGAATATTTGTTGATTTTTATGATGATCTGGGAATTCTGGTGAATATTTGAGTTCAATGAGGTTGCTCGAGGGTTCATGAAGTATTTGTGAATATTTGTTAATTTTTATGATGACCTGGGAATTCTGGTAAATATTTGAGTTCAATGAGCTTGCTCTAGAGTTTTTGAAGTATTTGTGAATAATTGATGATTTTTATGATGTCCTGGGAATTCTGGTAAATATTCGAGTTCAATGAGCTTGTGCGAGGGTTTATGAAGTATTTGTGAATATTTGTTAATTTTTATGATGACCTGGGAATTTCGGTGAATAGTTGAGTTGAATGATTTTACTCGAGGGTTTGTTGAATTATTTGTTGATATTTATGATGTTCTGGGAATTTTGGTGAATATTTGATTTCAATGAACTTGCTTGAGGGTTCTTGAAGAATTTGTGAATATTTGTTGATTTTTATGATGATCTGGGAATTCTGGTAATTATTTGAATTCAATCTCAGCAAACTCAGATATTCATTACAATTCCTACGTTATCATAAAAAATGCAGGAATGCTCTCAAATTCTTCAAGAATCCTCGAGCAAGCTCAGTGAACTCAGATATTCATCTGAATTCCTCAGATATCGTAAAATCGAGGAAAACTCTAAAATTATTCAAGAGCCCTGGATTAAGCTCAGCAATCCAGAAATTCCCAGTTATCATAAAAAATCTAGAAATATTACCAAATTCTTCAAGAATCCTCGAGTAAGCTCAGTGAACTCAAGTATTCATTAGAATTCCCAAAAATCACAAGAAATCAAAGAATACACTCAAATTCTTTAAAAATCCTTGAGCAAGCTCAGTGAACACAAATATTCATCTGAATTCCTCGGTTATCGGAAAATTGAGGAATTATCTAAAATTCGTCAATAACCCTCGAATATTCTCAGCAAACTCAGATAATCATCAAAATTCCAAAATAATCACAAAAAATCAAGAATTACTCGCAAATTATTCAAGAATTCTCGAGCAAGCTTACTGAACTCAAATATTCATTAGAATTCTTAAATAGTCACAAAAAATCGAGAAATATTCCCAAATTCTTCAAGAATCCTGGAGTAAGCTCAGTGATCTCAAATATTTGGCTGAAATCCTAAGTTATCGTAAAACCGAGCAAAACTCTAACATTCTTAAAGAATCCTCAGTAAGCTAAGCTTAGTAAACTCAGATATTCATTAGAATTCCTAAATAATCACAATAAATCGAAAAATACTCTCAAATTCTTCAAAAATCCTCGAATATTCTCAGCAATTCAGATATTCATTAAAATTCCTAAATAACCACATAATATCGAGGAATACTCTCCAATCTTAGCAAAGTCAGATATTCATTAGTATTTTCAAATAATCACAAAATTCGAGGAATACTCTAAAATTCTTCAAAAATATTCATCTGAATTCCTCAGTTATCGTAAAATCAAGGAAAACTCCTAACATTCTTCAATAATCCTCGAATAAGCTCAGCAAACTCAAATATTCATTAGAATTCCTAAATAATCACAAAATATCGAGGAATACTCTAAAACTCTTCAAGAATGCTCGAATAAGCTCAGCAAACTCAAATATTCATTAGAATTCTCAAATAATCACAAAATATCGAGGAATACTCTAAAACTCTTCAAGAATCCTCGAATAAGCTCAGCAAACACAAATATTCATTAGAATTCCCAAATAATCACAAAATATCGAGGAATACTCTAAAACTCTTCAAGAATCCTCGAATAAGCTCAGCAAACACAAATATTCATTAGAATTCCCAAATAATCACAAAATATCGAGGAATACTCTAAAACTCTTCAAGAATCCTCGAATAAGCTCAGCAAACTCAAATATTCATTAGAATTCCCAAATAATCACAAAATATCGAGGAATACTCTAAAACTCTTCAAGAATCCTCGAATAAGCTCGGCAAACTCAAATATTCATTAGAATTCCCAAATAATCACAAAATATCGAGGAATACTCTAAAACATAGGTTCCCAAACTTTCAGGTCACGCGACCCCCTTTTGCCAGCTGGCGTAGTTTTCGCGACCCTCCATAGAAATTCCCTCATTTGTTGTCTGTTACAGTAAAATATTTTACTGTCCCTCGCGACCCCCTGGATGAACCCCGGCGACCCCCCTGGGGGGTCGCGACCCACAGTTTGGGAAACCATGCTCTAAAACTCTTCAAGAATCCTCGAATAAGCTCAGCAAACTCAAATATTCATTAGAATTCCCAAATAATCATAAAATATCGAGGAATACTCTAAAACTCTTCAAGAATCCTCGAATAAGCTCAGCAAACTCAAATATTCATTAGAATTCCCAAATAATCACAAAATATCAAAGAATACTCTAAAACTCTTCAAAAATCCTCGAATTAGCTCAGCAAACTCAAATATTTATAAGAATTCCCAAATAATCATAAAATATCGAGGAAAACTCTAAAACTCTTCAAAAATCCTCGAATAAGCTCAGCAAACTCAAATATTCATTAAAATTCCCAAATAATCACAAAATATCGAGGAAGACTCTAAAACTCTTCAAGAATCCTCGAATAAGCTCAGCAAACTCAAATATTCATTAGAATTCCCAAATAATCATAAAATATCGAGGAATACTCTAAAACTCTTCAAGAATCCTCGAATAAGCTCAGCAAACTCAAATATTCATTAGAATTCCCAAATAATCACAAAATATCAAAGAATAATCTAAAACTCTTCAAGAATCCTCGAATAAGCTCAGCAAACTCAAATATTCATTAGAATTCCCAAATAATCACAAAATATCAAAGAATAATCTAAAACTCTTCAAGAATCCTCGAATAAGCTCAGCAAACTCAAATATTCATTAGAATTCCCAAATAATCATAAAATATCGAGGAATACTCTAAAACTCTTCAAGAATCCTCGAATAAGCTCAGCAAACTCAAATATTCATTAGAATTCCCAAATAATCACAAAATATCGAGGAATACTCTAAAACTCTTCAAGAATCCTCGAATAAGCTCGGCAAACTCAAATATTCATTAGAATTCCCAAATAACCACAAAATATCGAGGAATACTCTAAAACTCTTCAAGAATCCTCGAATAAGCTCAGCAAACTCAAATATTAATTAAAATTCCCAAATAATCACAAAATATCGAGGAATACTCTAAAACTCTTCAAGAATCCTCGAATAAGCTCAGCAAACTCAAATATTCATTAGAATTCCCAAATAATCATAAAATATCGAGGAATACTCTAAAACTCTTCAAGAATCCTCGAATAAGCTCAGCAAACTCAAATATTAATTAAAATTCCCAAATAATCACAAAATATCGAGGAATACTCTAAAACTCTTCAAGAATCCTCGAATAAGCTCAGCAAACTCAAATATTAATTAAAATTCCCAAATAATCACAAAATATCGAGGAATACTCTAAAACTCTTCAAGAATCCTCGAATAAGCTCGGCAAACTCAAATATTCATTAGAATTCCCAAATAACCACAAAATATCGAGGAATACTCTAAAACTCTTCAAGAATCCTCGAATAAGCTCAGCAAACTCAAATATTCATTAGAATTCCCAAATAATCACAAAATATCAAAGAATACTCTAAAACTCTTCAAAAATCCTCGAATTAGCTCAGCAAACTCAAATATTTATAAGAATTCCCAAATAATCATAAAATATCGAGGAAAACTCTAAAACTCTTCAAAAATCCTCGAATAAGCTCAGCAAACTCAAATATTCATTAAAATTCCCAAATAATCACAAAATATCGAGGAAGACTCTAAAACTCTTCAAGAATCCTCGAATAAGCTCAGCAAACTCAAATATTCATTAGAATTCCCAAATAATCATAAAATATCGAGGAATACTCTAAAACTCTTCAAGAATCCTCGAATAAGCTCAGCAAACTCAAATATTCATTAGAATTCCCAAATAATCACAAAATATCAAAGAATACTCTAAAACTCTTCAAAAATCCTCGAATTAGCTCAGCAAACTCAAATATTTATAAGAATTCCCAAATAATCATAAAATATCGAGGAAAACTCTAAAACTCTTCAAAAATCTTCGAATAAGCTCGGCAAACTCAAATATTCATTAAAATTCCCAAATAATCAGTAAATATCGAGGAAGACTCTAAAACTCTTCAAGAATCCTCGAATAAGCTCAGCAAACTCAAATATTAATTAAAATTCCCAAATAATCACAAAATATCGAGGAATGCTCTAAAACTCTTCAAGAAACCTCGAATAAGCTCAGCAAACTCAAATATTCATTAGAATTCCCAAATAATCATAAAATATCGAGGAATACTCTAAAACTCTTCAAGAATCCTCGAATAAGCTCAGCAAACTCAAATATTCATTAGAATTCCCAAATAATCACAAAATATCGAGGAATACTCTAAAACTCTTCAAGAATCCTCGAATAAGCTCAGCAAACTCAAATATTCATTAGATTTCCCAAATAATCATGAAATATCGAGGAAGACTCTAAAACTCTTCAAGAATCCTCGAATAAGCTCAGCAAACTCAAATATTAATTAAAATTCCCAAATAATCACAAAATATCGAGGAATACTCTAAAACTCTTCAAGAATCCTCGAATAAGCTCAGCAAACTCAAATATTCATTAAAATTCCCAAATAATCACAAAATATCGAGGAAGACTCAAAAACTCTTCAAGAATCCTCGAAGAAGCTCAGCAAACTCAATATTAATTAGAATTCCCAAATAATCACAAAATATCAAAGAATACTCTAAAACTCTTCAAAAATCTCGAATTAGCTCAGCAAACTCAAATATTTATAAGAATTCCAAATAATCATAAAATATCGAGGAAAACTCTAAAACTCTTCAAAATCCTCGAATAAGCTCAGCAAACTCAAATATTCATTAAAATTCCCAAATAATCACAAAATATCGAGGAATACTCTAAAACTCTTCAAGAATCCTCGAATAAGCTCGGCAAACTCAAATATTCATTAGAATTCCCAAATAACCACAAAATATCGAGGAATACTCTAAAACTCTTCAAGAATCCTCGAATAAGCTCAGCAAACTCAAATATTAATTAAATTCCCAAATAATCACAAAATATCGAGGAATACTCTAAAACTCTTCAAGAATCCTCGAATAAGCTCAGCAAACTCAAATATTAATTAAAATTCCCAAATAATCACAAAATATCGAGGAATACTCTAAAACTCTTCAAGAATCCTCGAATAAGCTCGGCAAACTCAAATATTCATTAGAATTCCCAAATAACCACAAAATATCGAGGAATACTCTAAAACTCTTCAAGAATCCTCGAATAAGCTCAGCAAACTCAAATATTAATTAAAATTCCCAAATAATCACAAAATATCGAGGAATACTCTAAAACTCTTCAAGAATCCTCGAATAAGCTCAGCAAACTCAAATATTCATTAGAATTCCCAAATAATCATAAAATTTCGAGGAATACTCTAAAACTCTTCAAGAATCCTCGAATAAGCTCAGCAAACTCAAATATTCATTAGAATTCCCAAATAATCACAAAATATCAAAGAATACTCTAAAACTCTTCAAAAATCCTCGAATTAGCTCAGCAAACTCAAATATTTATAAGAATTCCCAAATAATCATAAAATATCGAGGAAAACTCTAAAACTCTTCAAAATCTTCGAATAAGCTCGGCAAACTCAAATATTCATTAGAATTCCCAAATAATCAGTAAATATCGAGGAAGACTCTAAAACTCTTCAAGAATCCTCGAATAAGCTCAGCAAACTCAAATATTAATTAAAATTCCCAATAATCACAAAATATCGAGGAATGCTCTAAAACTCTTCAAGAAACCTCGAATAAGCTCAGCAAACTCAAATATTCATTAGAATTCCAAATAATCACAAAATATCAAAGAATACTCTAAAACTCTTCAAAAATCCTCGAATTAGCTCAGCAAACTCAAATATTTATAAGAATTCCCAAATAATCATAAAATATCGAGGAAAACTCTAAAACTCTTCAAAATCTTCGAATAAGCTCGGCAAACTCAAATATTCATTAGAATTCCCAAATAATCAGTAAATATCGAGGAAGACTCTAAAACTCTTCAAGAATCCTCGAATAAGCTCAGCAAACTCAAATATTAATTAAAATTCCCAAATAATCACAAAATATCGAGGAATGCTCTAAAACTCTTCAAGAATCCTCGAATAAGCTCAGCAAACTCAAATATTCATTAGATTTCCCAAATAATCATGAAATATCGAGGAAGACTCTAAAACTCTTCAAGAATCCTCGAATAAGCTCAGCAAACTCAAATATTAATTAAAATTCCCAAATAATCACAAAATATCGAGGAATACTCTAAAACTCTTCAAGAATCCTCGAATAAGCTCAGCAAACTCAAATATTCATTAAAATTCCCAATAATCACAAAATATCGAGGAAGACTCAAAAACTCTTCAAGAATCCTCGAAGAAGCTCAGCAAACTCAAATATTAATTAGAATTCCCAAATAATCACAAATATCAAAGAATACTCTAAAACTCTTCAAAAATCCTCGAATTAGCTCAGCAAACTCAAATATTTATAAGAATTCCCAAATAATCATAAAATATCGAGGAAAACTCTAAAACTCTTCAAAAATCCTCGAATAAGCTCAGCAAACTCAAATATTCATTAAAATTCCCAAATAATCACAAAATATCGAGGAATACTCTAAAACTCTTCAAGAATCCTCGAATAAGCTCGGCAAACTCAAATATTCATTAGAATTCCCAAATAACCACAAAATATCGAGGAATACTCTAAAACTCTTCAAGAATCCTCGAATAAGCTCAGCAAACTCAAATATTAATTAAAATTCCCAAATAATCACAAAATATCGAGGAATACTCTAAAACTCTTCAAGAATCCTCGAATAAGCTCAGCAAACTCAAATATTAATTAAATTCCCAAATAATCACAAAATATCGAGGAATACTCTAAAACTCTTCAAGAATCCTCGAATAAGCTCGGCAAACTCAAATATTCATTAGAATTCCCAAATAACCACAAAATATCGAGGAATACTCTAAAACTCTTCAAGAATCCTCGAATAAGCTCAGCAAACTCAAATATTAATTAAAATTCCCAAATAATCACAAAATATCGAGGAATACTCTAAAACTCTTCAAGATCTCGAATAAGCTCAGCAAACTCAAATATTCATTAGAATTCCCAAATAATCATAAATTTCGAGGAATACTCTAAAACTCTTCAAGAATCCTCGAATAAGCTCAGCAACTCAAATATTCATTAGAATTCCCAAATAATCACAAAATATCAAGAATACTCTAAAACTCTTCAAAAATCCTCGAATTAGCTCAGCAAACTCAAATATTTATAAGAATTCCCAAATAATCATAAAATATCGAGAAAACTCTAAAACTCTTCAAAAATCTTCGAATAAGCTCGGCAAACTCAAATATTCATTAGAATTCCCAAATAATCAGTAAATATCGAGGAAGACTCTAAAACTCTTCAAGAATCCTCGAATAAGCTCAGCAAACTCAAATATTAATTAAAATTCCAAATAATCACAAAATATCGAGGAATGCTCTAAAACTCTGTCAAGAAACCTCGAATAAGCTCGAGGCAA
>NW_026917794.1:0-8000 GCF_035046485.1 Aedes albopictus
ATTTCCCTGATAAACCTCATGGAATCAGGGAACACCTGGAGGAATTCCCAGTGGGAACTCCTCGAAGAATTTCCCAGAGAAAGCTCCTGGAGGTATTTCCACATGGAGCTCCTGGAGGTATTCCCAGATAAAAACCTGGAGGAATCCCCAGTGGGAATGGAACACTCCAGAAAGAACTCCTGGAGAAATTTCCCATAGTTACCTGAAGGAGGAATTCACTGATGAAACTCCTGAAGTATTTCTAGATGGAATTCCTGGAGTAATCTCCAGAGGGAACTTCTGATAGAATCCTCAGAGGAAAGTCTGTAGGAACTCCTGAAGGAAATCTAAGAAGGAACTCCTGGAGGAATTCCCAGGCGAAACTCCTCGAGGAATCTCCAGTGCAAACTGTTTGAGAAATTCACAGAGGGCACTCCTGGAGGATTCCCTAATGAACCTCCTGTTCCACAGGGAACATGTTCTTTAGAGAATCCTTCCCTCTGGGGTATCCTACAGGTTTTCCCTCTAGTTCTCTCTGGGCAATCTTTTGAGAGTCCCTTCTGGGGAATCCTTCAGGAGCGCCCTCCAGAGAATCCTCCAGGTGTTTCCTCTGGGGAATCCTCGACATTTTACCAATCTTTCAATATTCGGGATTCTTACTGATCAACATGAGAATTTTCAGCTTTACTCAGAGAAAACTTTCTTCGCTTATGAATACAGAGATCATTTTTATAATCTCTGAAGATTCGGGATCCTTACTTTGGATCATCTTTGGATATGTCAGAATTTTCAGTTACACTCATAGATCACTTCCTACATTTATGATCTTGCTATTTTAAATAATAATGGATTTTGTAAAGAAAATAATCTTTGTGCGGTGCTGGTATTCCTTTGCAATCCCAAAGATGATAAGAAATCCAATATCTTCATAAAAAAGGAAAATTATTCAAAAACGGTATGTCATTTCTAGAAAATCGTTCACTGATTATTTTTTCTCATACATAAAATGTTCTTTCAATAAAAGAACGTATGTAATTATTGCCGACATATTAAAAAAAAAAGTGTTGAAAGAATTTCCCATTTCAACTAACTATCACGTGTTGTGTTAGCAAGTACCATACCCGCCCGCCCGGTCCGACGAAACAGAAAATGAATGTACCGTTCGATGAGATGAACACATTGCGCTTTTGTTGTTGGCTGGCTGGCTTTTCGATTCTCACCTCGCACCCGCATGCTGCTGTTACAGCGGGGAACGTTTGCGCTCGAATTGGAAAAGCAAAAAGTATGCTATGAACTTATTTTTTCAGTATTCTAAATTGCACCATCAGATCGGAAATTTTATAAGGAATCTTTTGGCATATACAAAAGTTTATACTTTCATATAAAAAAATCAAATAATCTTGGGTGCAACGCCCGCACCCGCAACAGCGCATCAACACATGCATGTCCTACGCTGCGTTCGGAAGGATCGAGTTCATTTCTACGGCTAGGGTGCGGTTGTGGTTTTTCTTTTCCGTTTGACCGGTGTGACTGACTAGAGAATTCAAAAGATCATTGACAATTATTGCTATGCAGCACTCATTGGAGGCATATAGAAACTGTAATTTCATCGAATATTGGCAATGCGGCAGATTACAAAATGATGATTATATGAGTATAGTCCATTTTACGAGCCGATTTTATGAATGAATTTTGACAGGAGGTAGTGTCCAATAACCCGTAAAAACCAATATCATCATCAACATTGTTGTCACTTCGTAAAATGGCTCATCGACCATTTTGTAATTGTATGCCTGATTATCTTCTTCAGTTTTCGTAATCAATCCGCAATAATTATTCTTGCTTATTTTTCTGCATATCTAGGATATGAATTTCATTGTTATTCTTACTATTGTTTTATTTTTTTTTCTCATCAAAAACATAAATTGTTTTTGAAACATTATTCTTTTATTTTTTTTTGTAGATGCACGAAAGATCTCTCAATATGTTTTATATTATTTATTTCACTGTTTACTATGTTCTAAACACTATAATGGGTCTGCAATTTTGATTTCGAAAAAATATTAATTTTGCAGTTTTTTCCGAAATAACAGATATCAATACTTTTCTGGTAAAAGAAACACTCGTTCTTCTAAATTGCGCGTGTAGTGGTAGCTAGTTCATTTTCATAACAGGTTCATCCCATAAATTTTAAAACGGCAGTTGATCACAGATTATTCTCGGGCTCACGGCTTCCTTTCCCCTTAAGTGTTGACATTGACTCTTGTGAATTACCATTTCGTTGATGCTTATCGATTCCTGCATAATAATACATCAGCATTACTTCATTGAATTCATTTATTCAAAATCTTGAGTTAGAACTTTACAAGAAAATTCTGGTTTCAGATTGTATTTCATACGTATAAGTGTTTTTAGTTTGACAAAAAAAACATATTCCTTCCAATCATAGTTATAACAAAAAAATTGTCATACAAGTTCAAAGTGACAAAATAAACAAAAAAATGAATATATAAATAGTGCTCAAAGGAGAAAGTCTATTTTGAAGAAATATTATCAACTACGAATACTTGTTCTTAAACCTGTTCTTAAATCATTCTCCCTTTGCAGCACTTACCGAATCATCGCCACCTGCAACTTCTTCAACTTTCTCAATGACGGCAATTTTGGCCGGAGCTGCTTCCAATCCTTCCTTGGCCGTGCGTTTGTAGGTGCTAGGAGTACACGCTCGCTGAATGTGTCCAACCAGACCACACTTGTGACAAGTTTTGTCCTTAACATTGCAAATGTCGCCCGTATGATAAACGCTGTAACAACGCCAACATCTTTCTCCAGCCAGAGGCTGATTCTGTGGTCGAGATTGGACATTCGCCGACGGGTATCTGCCTCTCGGAGCACGCCAGCTGCCTCTTCGACCCGGATATCCCCGGAAGTTCATGTTACCACGAGGAAAACGAGGTGCCTCCCAAACCTGCGGCGATCTCACTGGAGCAACCAACGCAGGGGCCAAATTTTCGCGCTCCCGGCCGTGCTTCTGTTTCACATAGTCTTCATTAAGCTGAATGGCTTCCAGCTCACGTACCTTGTCCACAAGATCTGTGAAACTGCCCTGACGACTGATCATTTTCAGGGCAGCCGTCCTGACGTCACGGCTCCTGGCATGCTCTGCAACTGTGGAAACTATTTCCTCGAACTCCTTGTCGTTTTCGAATTCACATAGTCGTGCTGTGGAGCCGACCCTTACTATGTAATTTAGGTCAGTTTCATTGCCTTTTTGGACCATCAGTGCTAGTCGCCGCCTCATCAACATAACATCTGATCCAGAACCAAAATACGTCTTTAGTCGATGCATGGCGTTGGAAAAAGGAGCCGTATCAGGATCCGGTGCATCAGCTTGTGTCTTCGTATTCCTGAAAATGTCGAGCAGGCGCGGCCCGGCCTTCACTTTGAACACTGTATACATGGTTGCCTCCTCATCAATGCCAGCTAGTTTCAATGAGTCCACGAGTAGATCTTTCCCTAATTCGAAGGTTTGTCGGTGAATCGGTTCGTTGTCAGTTCCTTTACACTCGGGCACATTGATTGACGCGACCGACAACTGGTTGACAGAAGACAGAAACCTGGATTCTTCGAAACTACGGGACACATTCGAATTCATTGCATGTTGTCGAGTGCTGCTGAGCCTGGCTTGAACCTCGAAATCCAGATTCTGACTGTCAGGGTTGCTTCCCGTGTCCTTGGCATTCATGTTCAACCGCAGCTCTTCATTCTCTTTACGTGATTGCTCAAGTTCACTAGCCAACTGTTCCTTCATCAATCTTTCTTCCGCCAACTGTTCGGCTAACTCTTCCGACAGTTCAGCCGCCGTCTTCTTCGGAGCTCGCACGTATTTTCCTATAACCAAACAGAGATAGCGCTTAGTAAATAGAGACCTGCTCGCTCTAATTATTAATATTTACAATAATTCAAATAATTTGTTCCATTCTCAAATTACAGAGACCTGCTCGCTGTTTTGTTTTTTTTTTTTTTCCCAGAGACCTGCTCGCTCTGTTCTATTTTTTTTTTCAGAGACCTGCTCGCTCTGTTATTACTTTTTTTTTTCAGAGTCCTGCTCGCTCTGTATTATATTTTTTTTTTTTTAGTTATTATTATTGCAGAGTCCTGCTCGCTCTGTTTGCTCAACAATTTCCCTCTCATGCTTCATGCAGTCCACCCCCAATGTTCATACTTCAGCCATCTTTAAAACAATTCACTTGCGTACTTCAGCCATCTTTGAAATCACTCGCAGAAGCTTACACCTTCTGCTTAATTTCTTTTGATTTTCCTTGTACTCACCTGCCGACTGCGCCATGTAGTGTTTTCGATGATAAGCTTACGGAATGTGATTAAAAATCGGAATGAATTATACTTATTCCTTTAATTTTAGGAGCACAAATTTTCTTTTGAACTTTCGCTCTTGAAAATCGTTAACAGAATGATCTAACACTCGCTTTTCTACCCGAGCCGCTCGCTTCCGGTTCGACTTTGCGTTTTGACGTTGCGTTTCTCACGTTGCGTTACCTGTGCGTCCCTTCAGAAACATTTGTGGCCGTTATGACTCGCAGTAACATGTACACGGAAACAAATATTCCCTGAACAGAGAGCTAAGAATAAAGTAAAAGCTCTTCATTTTAATTTCCCTGAACTTCAACTGTATATATGCATAATTGCCATAATCATGTGTGAGAGAAAAATATATTGATTGGCAATTAAACAAGTTAAAATTTTAAAATAAAACAAGCACTGTATTTATTTTTTTTTCTTTCTATTATTTTTTATATATTTTTTTCCGTTGAATATTATGTGTATTATTTAAATTATTTTTATTAGAGTATTAAAATAAACTCTGAACTAATAGATGAAAATTTGCCAGATTGTGTTGAAGCACGTAATAGCAACATCAACTTTAATATTTATAATGTCAATTAAAATAACATTTATAGCAGGTACCCAATTTACTACACCGAGATGAACTAGCCTAGGGCTAAAAATCTCGTTAATACAGATACAAAAAAAAAAAAAAAAAAAAATTAAGGGAAAGCTACTCAGAACCAATATTGTGCATAAGAATATGATGGTAACTATTGCAACGGCGGCTAAAGGGTGTTTATAAGGATGAGCAAATGGAAGTCACAGGGGAGTTTCAGGGGGTTCCCAGGGGTTTCCGCGAGGTACCAGGAGATCTCCGGGGGGTTTTCGGGGGTCTGAGGGGGTTTTCGAAAGCATTGCAGAGAGTTTCAGAGGATTTTCGACGGGGTTTGGAGACGTTACTGGTACGTTTTCGGGGGTTTCCGAGGATCTCACGTGCGTTAAACGGGTGCAAGTGGGTATTAGATGGATTCGGAGGCGTTAGGCAGGCGTTTTTGGGGGTTCAGATGCGTTACATTGGGTCCGAGGGGATTTTAGAGGGATTTTGGAGGCATTTCAGGAAGTTTCAGAGCATTTTTGGCGGGATTCAGAGGCCTTATGGAGGCGTTTTCGGGGGTTTCGGAGCGTCGCAGGTGCGTTACATGGGGTACGAGGCGGTTTAAGGGGAATTTTGGAGCCATTTCAGGAAGTTTCAGAGCATTTTCGGCGGGATTCAGAGGCGTTACGGAAGCGTTTTTTTGTATGCACAAATTTCCCTCATTTTATGCCTTTTTTAATTTATGCACCCCCAGCCATGTGCATAAATTGAGGTTTTAGTGTAGTAACTTGTAATTGCGCACTCGTATATAGTGCGGCAGACAATTAAACGTTCCATAATAAATAAAAAAAAATCCATAAGGCGCAGTCCACAAATTACGTAACGCTCTTGGGGGAGGGGGTAGTATGGCCAAGCGTTACGGCCCATACAAAAATTTTTGGATTTCCATACAAAAAAGCGTTACGGAGGGGGAGGGGGGGTCGCAAAAATATAAATTTTAGCGTTACGTAATAAATGGATGCTGCCTAAATAATTCTTAAGTTATGGCATGAATTGAATTATTAGAACCTGAATTCTTCAGATTTCATTACACCGGAGAAAATTGGGTTGATTTTGAAATTCCTCACATTTTGTATGTATGTAATGAAAAATTGATCCCCTCAATTATAAACGAACGTCGTTATGACGTCACGCGGGGAAAAGCATGCATGCTGTCATTGCATGCTTTATACACCTTGTGTGAAGAATATGATATTTGCTAGGATTTTTATATGATGATATATAAGTGACTAAAAAGTAACTAAAATCTCAACAGGATCATTGAGCGAAATATTTTGTTTATTCGGCAATGAATGACATGCATTCATTTTGGGAGCATTTAAACTTAAATCGATTATTTTCTGAAGATTATTGGGGAAATTCTAAGTTCGGCGACGTGGTGAGTTTTAAGCTGGCGGCGTGCTAGAAAATCAAAACATCCGGCGGCGTGAAGTAATAAATCTCGACGGCGCACATCTCTAGTCCTTGAGACAAAATGAGATGAATATAGGTACTAGGCCGAAGAAGGGGGCTTTTACCCTACTCAGTAGCAAAAATAAGCCCAGCCAAACTTTTGTACTAAAATCCGTCATGTTCAATCTTCTATAATTTTGGCAATTATCAATATTTTTGGCATAAAATGCCAATTTATGTTCATCTGCATTTTTCGATGACAGTCGATGACATTGATCTTAAATCAGGCCAAACATGTCTAAAGGTCCAATCTGCAGAAGAGAGGCTCTCTTTGGTTTCCCTCTCTTTCGTTAATATCTCAGCTGTTTATTAGAATCATGATTGTCTCCTTGCATTGAACGATGGTTAAAACAATCGTCTTTTGATTTGTACTGAAAAAATAGTTGAAAAGTGTACCATTACATTGCAATAATTGAAAGAGAAAGTGGACAAAGAGAGCCTCTAAAATGCAAATAGGACCTATTGAAATGTTTGGCCTGAAATACCAAAGTGAGAGCGGGATTTTCGTGACTTTCTCATCGAATTGGTCTAGCCACACAAATACCATATTTTCAGGCTCAGTTTTTAAAATAAGCAATAGGGTGCCTGTACAAAAATAACGAGAAGACCAACGAATGTCATCAATATGTTAAAAGATAGCTTAGTTTCCGTGCTTTACAGGAAAAATATAGAAACGGAGCCAAAACTACTTTTAATATTTATAATAGCGTGTGCCAATGATAGGACCAGTTATGGATACATTTTTTATCTTCGGTTCCTTTTCGCACTATTTGCATGTGCATCCCTTATGGAATTGGCTATAACTGGTACACTATGGTGAAAGAGGGTGCAAGAAAGCCGAAATTTTAAGGAAAATGATTTATTTCTACCACAATTTGAGCAAAATGTGGAGCTTAAATGAGTGCAATTCTCTTCTGTGAACGTGATCTGTTGTTCACATTTTTTTTTCTTGTTGATTTACATCGTTAAAGGTTGGAAATCAACTACGGCGAATAATTGGTACTATAGCCATAATTGGAGCACTTACCCTAGGTGATTGAATCTAGGAGTCGGAATTACATTGTCAGCACTGCTTATACTAAAAAGGGTACTGTCATCATCTATTAAAAATGTATTACGATTTTGCTAATAGTTTCAATCATTTTTATTCGTTTATTACTCTTGATGCACAATGCACATGTACTGTACATGTACGCTATATCAACAATTTAATACGTTCTTTTAAAATAAATAAATAGCTTCAATATGAAATGCTTCGAGCACCTAGCAGTAACCTGAACAATACACTATTTACTTATCCACCAAATCCCTGGCCCATACCTTGCGCTCCAGCATTGGCCGCCGATCCTCCCATACCCATGCCTCCGAAAGGTACACCCATTCCGAATCCCTGCGAAGCGGCGCCAGCGTTTGCGGACGAAGCTCCCATGCCGCCACCCATTCCGGGGAATCCACCGCCCATTCCGAAACCTTGTGCACCGGCGTTGGCGTTTGAAGAACTCATTCCACCACCCATGCCGGGGAATCCTCCTCCCATTCCCATTCCTTGGGATGCGGCATTGGCTCC
>NW_026917795.1:0-8000 GCF_035046485.1 Aedes albopictus
TGCCAAATCCCATTTACACTCAATCTGGTACGATCAGGGCGTCAACAGTGTACAACCAAAATGGTCAAAAATAACGTTTTATTGAATTTTGCTTCCTGAGGGGGTGGTCGTGGGTACCGACTATTGCCAAATCCCATTTACACTCAATCTGGTACGGTCAGGGCGTCAACAGTGTACAACCAAAATGGTCAAAAATAACGTTATATTGAATTTTGCTTCCTGAGGGGGTGGTCGTGGGTACCGACTATTGCCAAATCCCATTTACACTCAATCTGGTACGGTCAGGGCGTTAACACTGAACACCCAAAATGGTCAAAAATAACGTTTTATTAAATTTTGCTTCCTGAGGGGGTGGTCGTGGGTACCGACTATTGCCAAATCCCATTTACACTCAATCTGGTACGGTCAGGGCGTCAACAGTGTACAACCAAAATGGTCAAAAATAACGTTTTATTGAATTTTGCTACCTGAGGGGGTGGTCGTGGGTACCGACTATTGCCAAATCCCATTTACACTCAATCTGGTACGGTCAGGGCGTCAACAGTGTACACCCAAAATGGTCAAAAATAACGTTTTATTAAATTTTGCTTCCTGAGGGGGTGGTCATGGGTACCGACTATTGCCAAATCCCATTTACACTCAATCTGGTACGGTCAGGGCGTTAACACTGAACACCCAAAATGGTCAAAAATAACGTTTTATTAAATTTTGCTTCCTGAGGGGGTGGTCGTGGGTACCGACTATTGCCAAATCCCATTTACACTCAATCTGGTACGGTCAGGGCGTCAACAGTGTACAACCAAAATGGTCAAAAATAACGTTTTATTGAATTTTGCTTCCTGAGGGGGTGGTCGTGGGTACCGACTATTGCCAAATCCCATTTACACTCAATCTGGTACGGTCAGGGCGTCAACAGTGTACACCCAAAATGGTCAAAAATAACGTTTTATTAAATTTTGCTTCCTGAGGGGGTGGTCATGGGTACCGACTATTGCCAAATCCCATTTACACTCAATCTGGTACGGTCAGGGCGTTAACACTGAACACCCAAAATGGTCAAAAATAACGTTTTATTAAATTTTGCTTCCTGAGGGGGTGGTCGTGGGTACCGACTATTGCCAAATCCCATTTACACTCAATCTGGTACGGTCAGGGCGTCAACAGTGTACACCCAAAATGGTCAAAAATAACGTTTTATTAAATTTTGCTTCCTGAGGGGGTGGTCATGGGTACCGACTATTGCCAAATCCCATTTACACTCAATCTGGTACGGTCAGGGCGTCAACAGTGTACAACCAAAATGGTCAAAAATAACGTTTTATTAAATTTTGCCTCCTGAGGGGGTGGTCGTGAAGTGAAGTGAAGTGATTTTTTTTGAAAGATGTGCACCACGTGGATGGTGGTAAAAATCACATTAACCGTTTTACATGGTTATTTTGAGAAAAATCTTTTTTGACTTAAAAATAAAGCCCCTTAGTCGTCGACTAACCGTGACTAAGGAGGACGACAGGGCTGATCAAATTTTTTTGTCAATTTGAATTGCCCAAAAATGGTCAAAAATAACGTTATATTGAATTTTGCTTCCTGAGGGGGTGGTCGTGGGTACCGACTATTGCCAAATCCCATTTACACTCAATCTGGTACGGTCAGGGCGTTAACACTGAACACCCAAAATGGTCAAAAATAACGTTTTATTAAATTTTGCTTCCTGAGGGGGTGGTCGTGGGTACCGACTATTGCCAAATCCCATTTACACTCAATCTGGTACGGTCAGGGCGTCAACAGTGTACAACCAAAATGGTCAAAAATAACGTTATATTGAATTTTGCTTCCTGAGGGGGTGGTCGTGGGTACCGACTATTGCCAAATCCCATTTACACTCAATCTGGTACGGTCAGGGCGTCAACAGTGTACAACCAAAATGGTCAAAAATAACGTTTTATTGAATTTTGCTTCCTGAGGGGGTGGTCGTGGGTACCGACTATTGCCAAATCCCATTTACACTCAATCTGGTACGGTCAGGGCGTCAACAGTGTACACCCAAAATGGTCAAAAATAACGTTTTATTAAATTTTGCTTCCTGAGGGGGTGGTCATGGGTACCGACTATTGCCAAATCCCATTTACACTCAATCTGGTACGGTCAGGGCGTCAACAGTGTACACCCAAAATGGTCAAAAATAACGTTTTATTAAATTTTGCTTCCTGAGGGGGTGGTCATGGGTACCGACTATTGCCAAATCCCATTTACACTCAATCTGGTACGGTCAGGGCGTCAACAGTGTACAACCAAAATGGTCAAAAATAACGTTATATTGAATTTTGCTTCCTGAGGGGGTGGTCGTGGGTACCGACTATTGCCAAATCCCATTTACACTCAATCTGGTACGGTCAGGGCGTCAACAGTGTACACCCAAAATGGTCAAAAATAACGTTTTATTAAATTTTGCTTCCTGAGGGGGTGGTCATGGGTACCGACTATTGCCAAATCCCATTTACACTCAATCTGGTACGGTCAGGGCGTCAACAGTGTACAACCAAAATGGTCAAAAATAACGTTATATTGAATTTTGCTTCCTGAGGGGGTGGTCGTGGGTACCGACTATTGCCAAATCCCATTTACACTCAATCTGGTACGGTCAGGGCGTCAACAGTGTACAACCAAAATGGTCAAAAATAACGTTTTATTGAATTTTGCTTCCTGAGGGGGTGGTCGTGGGTACCGACTATTGCCAAATCCCATTTACACTCAATCTGGTACGGTCAGGGCGTCAACAGTGTACACCCAAAATGGTCAAAAATAACGTTTTATTAAATTTTGCTTCCTGAGGGGGTGGTCATGGGTACCGACTATTGCCAAATCCCATTTACACTCAATCTGGTACGGTCAGGGCGTCAACAGTGTACAACCAAAATGGTCAAAAATAACGTTATATTGAATTTTGCTTCCTGAGGGGGTGGTCGTGGGTACCGACTATTGCCAAATCCCATTTACACTCAATCTGGTACGGTCAGGGCGTCAACAGTGTACACCCAAAATGGTCAAAAATAACGTTTTATTAAATTTTGCTTCCTGAGGGGGTGGTCATGGGTACCGACTATTGCCAAATCCCATTTACACTCAATCTGGTACGGTCAGGGCGTTAACACTGAACACCCAAAATGGTCAAAAATAACGTTTTATTAAATTTTGCTTCCTGAGGGGGTGGTCGTGGGTACCGACTATTGCCAAATCCCATTTACACTCAATCTGGTACGGTCAGGGCGTCAACAGTGTACAACCAAAATGGTCAAAAATAACGTTTTATTGAATTTTGCTTCCTGAGGGGGTGGTCGTGGGTACCGACTATTGCCAAATCCCATTTACACTCAATCTGGTACGGTCAGGGCGTCAACAGTGAACACCCAAAATGGTCAAAAATAACGTTTTATTAAATTTTGCCTCCTGAGGGGGTGGTCGTGAAGTGAAGTGAAGTGATTTTTTTTTAAAGATGTGCACCACGTGGATGGTGGTAAAAATCACATTAACCGTTTTACATGGTTATTTTGAGAAAAATCTTTTTTGACTTAAAAATAAAGCCCCTTAGTCGTCGACTAACCGTGACTAAGGAGGACGACAGGGCTGATCAAATTTTTTTGTCAATTTGAATTGCCCAAAAATGGTCAAAAATAACGTTTTATTGAATTTTGCTTCCTGAGGGGGTGGTCGTGGGTACCGACTATTGCCAAATCCCATTTACACTCAATCTGGTACGATCAGGGCGTCAACAGTGTACAACCAAAATGGTCAAAAATAACGTTTTATTGAATTTTGCTTCCTGAGGGGGTGGTCGTGGGTACCGACTATTGCCAAATCCCATTTACACTCAATCTGGTACGGTCAGGGCGTTAACACTGAACACCCAAAATGGTCAAAAATAACGTTTTATTAAATTTTGCTTCCTGAGGGGGTGGTCGTGGGTACCGACTATTGCCAAATCCCATTTACACTCAATCTGGTACGGTCAGGGCGTCAACAGTGTACAACCAAAATGGTCAAAAATAACGTTTTATTAAATTTTGCCTCCTGAGGGGGTGGTCGTGAAGTGAAGTGAAGTGATTTTTTTTTAAAGATGTGCACCACGTGGATGGTGGTAAAAATCACATTAACCGTTTTACATGGTTATTTTGAGAAAAATCTTTTTTGACTTAAAAATAAAGCCCCTTAGTCGTCGACTAACCGTGACTAAGGAGGACGACAGGGCTGATCAAATTTTTTTGTCAATTTGAATTGCCCAAAAATGCTCTCAAATGACGTTTTATTAGTTTTTGCTACCTGAGGGGGTGGTCGTGGGTACCGACTATTGCCAAATCCCATTTACACTCAATCTGGTACGGTCAGGGCGTCAACAGTGTACAACCAAAATGGTCAAAAATAACGTTTTATTGAATTTTGCTTCCTGAGGGGGTGGTCGTGGGTACCGACTATTGCCAAATCCCATTTACACTCAATCTGGTACGGTCAGGGCGTCAACAGTGAACACCCAAAATGGTCAAAAATAACGTTTTATTAAATTTTGCCTCCTGAGGGGGTGGTCGTGAAGTGAAGTGAAGTGATTTTTTTTTAAAGATGTGCACCACGTGGATGGTGGTAAAAATCACATTAACCGTTTTACATGGTTATTTTGAGAAAAATCTTTTTTGACTTAAAAATAAAGCCCCTTAGTCGTCGACTAACCGTGACTAAGGAGGACGACAGGGCTGATCAAATTTTTTTGTCAATTTGAATTGCCCAAAAATGCTCTCAAATGACGTTTTATTAGTTTTTGCTACCTGAGGGGGTGGTCGTGGGTACCGACTATTGCCAAATCCCATTTACACTCAATCTGGTACGGTCAGGGCGTCAACAGTGTACAACCAAAATGGTCAAAAATAACGTTTTATTAAATTTTGCCTCCTGAGGGGGTGGTCGTGAAGTGAAGTGAAGTGATTTTTTTTTAAAGATGTGCACCACGTGGATGGTGGTAAAAATCACATTAACCGTTTTACATGGTTATTTTGAGAAAAATCTTTTTTGACTTAAAAATAAAGCCCCTTAGTCGTCGACTAACCGTGACTAAGGAGGACGACAGGGCTGATCAAATTTTTTTGTCAATTTGAATTGCCCAAAAATGCTCTCAAATGACGTTTTATTAGTTTTTGCTACCTGAGGGGGTGGTCGTGGGTACCGACTATTGCCAAATCCCATTTACACTCAATCTGGTACGGTCAGGGCGTCAACAGTGTACAACCAAAATGGTCAAAAATAACGTTTTATTAAATTTTGCCTCCTGAGGGGGTGGTCGTGAAGTGAAGTGAAGTGATTTTTTTTTAAAGATGTGCACCACGTGGATGGTGGTAAAAATCACATTAACCGTTTTACATGGTTATTTTGAGAAAAATCTTTTTTGACTTAAAAATAAAGCCCCTTAGTCGTCGACTAACCGTGACTAAGGAGGACGACAGGGCTGATCAAATTTTTTTGTCAATTTGAATTGCCCAAAAATGCTCTCAAATGACGTTTTATTAGTTTTTGCTACCTGAGGGGGTGGTCGTGGGTACCGACTATTGCCAAATCCCATTTACACTCAATCTGGTACGGTCAGGGCGTCAACAGTGTACAACCAAAATGGTCAAAAATAACGTTTTATTGAATTTTGCTTCCTGAGGGGGTGGTCGTGGGTACCGACTATTGCCAAATCCCATTTACACTCAATCTGGTACGGTCAGGGCGTCAACAGTGAACACCCAAAATGGTCAAAAATAACGTTTTATTAAATTTTGCCTCCTGAGGGGGTGGTCGTGAAGTGAAGTGAAGTGATTTTTTTTTAAAGATGTGCACCACGTGGATGGTGGTAAAAATCACATTAACCGTTTTACATGGTTATTTTGAGAAAAATCTTTTTTGACTTAAAAATAAAGCCCCTTAGTCGTCGACTAACCGTGACTAAGGAGGACGACAGGGCTGATCAAATTTTTTTGTCAATTTGAATTGCCCAAAAATGCTCTCAAATGACGTTTTATTAGTTTTTGCTACCTGAGGGGGTGGTCGTGGGTACCGACTATTGCCAAATCCCATTTACACTCAATCTGGTACGGTCAGGGCGTTAACACTGAACACCCAAAATGGTCAAAAATAACGTTTTATTAAATTTTGCTTCCTGAGGGGGTGGTCGTGGGTACCGACTATTGCCAAATCCCATTTACACTCAATCTGGTACGGTCAGGGCGTCAACAGTGTACAACCAAAATGGTCAAAAATAACGTTATATTGAATTTTGCTTCCTGAGGGGGTGGTCGTGGGTACCGACTATTGCCAAATCCCATTTACACTCAATCTGGTACGGTCAGGGCGTCAACAGTGAACACCCAAAATGGTCAAAAATAACGTTTTATTAAATTTTGCCTCCTGAGGGGGTGGTCGTGAAGTGAAGTGAAGTGATTTTTTTTTAAAGATGTGCACCACGTGGATGGTGGTAAAAATCACATTAACCGTTTTACATGGTTATTTTGAGAAAAATCTTTTTTGACTTAAAAATAAAGCCCCTTAGTCGTCGACTAACCGTGACTAAGGAGGACGACAGGGCTGATCAAATTTTTTTGTCAATTTGAATTGCCCAAAAATGGTCAAAAATAACGTTTTATTGAATTTTGCTTCCTGAGGGGGTGGTCGTGGGTACCGACTATTGCCAAATCCCATTTACACTCAATCTGGTACGGTCAGGGCGTCAACAGTGTACAACCAAAATGGTCAAAAATAACGTTTTATTAAATTTTGCTTCCTGAGGGGGTGGTCGTGGGTACCGACTATTGCCAAATCCCATTTACACTCAATCTGGTACGGTCAGGGCGTCAACAGTGAACACCCAAAATGGTCAAAAATAACGTTTTATTAAATTTTGCCTCCTGAGGGGGTGGTCGTGAAGTGAAGTGAAGTGATTTTTTTTAAAGATGTGCACCACGTGGATGGTGGTAAAAATCACATTAACCGTTTTACATGGTTATTTTGAGAAAAATCTTTTTTGACTTAAAAATAAAGCCCCTTAGTCGTCGACTAACCGTGACTAAGGAGGACGACAGGGCTGGGTTTCACTGCAGCACATCCGGGGGTGAATCGCATCTTGCTAGCGTATTCGGTGCCTTGTGGTGTTGGTACCAACTTGTTGTGGGACTTGGTCTTCCGGATTTAGCCAGCAGCAGCTTGGTAACACAAAGAGGACAAAACAGAGAAAAAAATGGAGAAGAAAACATAAGCGAAATAAACTTTTATACCAGCAGAGCGAAGAAAGCCGAAAATATATCCCATGTATTTGACATAACGGGTCCCCAACACATCTCTCACAAGAACAAAGGGTTATCTACCTCGGGCCTCAAGGGTATTTTAAAGTAGTGCTCTGGAGGCGTCATTATCCTGGCATTGCCAAACTACGTGGTCGATGTCATCAAACATTGCTCAACGCGAGGTTAATCCTGTGTAAATGCGCATCTAGCGAGTAATGGTTGGACATAAATCTTGAAATCACGCTAAAGAAATTACGGCTTACATCCAAACCATACCATCACACTCGCAAAGAAATATTAGGAAAAATGGAATGTAGCCACCGTCCCAGCTGGCCATCCGCCAATCATTTTGCCAACTTTGAAGAGAACTCTGGCGAACAAATTGGAAAAATTCATCATGTGCGATTCTTCTATCAAAGATCTCGCCTTCCTGAGCGCCCGCCTTTGCGAGAGAGTCCGCCTTCTTATTGCCATAAATTGAGCAATGTGAGGGAGGGACCCATACAAAGGTAATCTTGTATGATCTTTCGACCAGTGCACCCATCTGCTCCCTTATTTTTGTAAGAAAGTAAGATGGATGTTTTACAGGTTTCATCGACCGGAGTGCCTCAATCGAACTAAAGCTATCCGAGAAGATGAAGATATAGTCTACGGGCATGTTGGAAATCATCCCCAATGCGTAGTTGATTGCTGCCAGCTCAG
>NW_026917796.1:0-7153 GCF_035046485.1 Aedes albopictus
AATCCTCTCAGGATTCTGTGGAGAATCCTCTCAGGATTCTGTGGAGAATCCTCTCAGGATTCTGTGGAGAATCCTCTCAGGATTCTGTGGAGAATCCTCTCAGGATTCTGTGGAGAATCCTCTCAGGATTCTGTGGAGAATCCTCTCAGGATTCTGTGGAGAATCCTCTCAGGATTCTGTGGAGAATCCTCTCAGGATTCTGTGGAGAATCCTCTCAGGATTCTGTGGAGACTCCTCTCAGGATTCTGTGGAGAATCCTCTCAGGATTCTGTGGAGAATCCTCTCAGGATTCTGTGGAGAATCCTCTCAGGATTCTGTGGAGAATCCTCTCAGGATTCTGTGGAGAATCCTCTCAGGATTCTGTGGAGAATCCTCTCAGGATTCTGTGAAGAATCCTCTCAGGATTCTGTGGAAAATCCTCTCAGGATTCTGTGGTGAATCCTCTCAGGATTCTGTGGAGAATCCTCTCAGGATTCTGTGGAGAATCCTCTCAGGATTCTGTGGAGAATCCTCTCAGGATTCTGTGGAGAATCCTCTCAGGATTCTGCGGAGAATCCTCTCAGGATTCTGTGGAGAATCCTCTCAGGATTCTGTGGAGAATCCTCTCAGGATTCTGTGGAGAATCCTCTCAGGATTCTGTGGAGAATCCTCTCAGGATTCTGTGGAGAATCCTCTCAGGATTCTGTGGAGAATCCTCTCAGGATCCTGTGGAGAATCCTCTCAGGATTCTGTGGAGAATCCTCTCAGGATTCTGTGGAGAATCCTCTCAGGATTCTGTGGAGAATCCTCTCAGGCTTCTGTGGAGAATCCTTCCAGGATTCTGTGGAGAATCCTCTCAGGATTCTGTGGAGAATCCTCTCAGGATTCTGTGGAGAATCCTCTCAGGATTCTGTGAAAAATCCTCTCAGGATTCTGTGAAGAATCCTCTCAGGATTCTGTGGAGAATCCTCTCAAGATTCTGTGGAGAATCCTCTCAAGGTTCTGTGGAGTATCCTCTCAAGGTTCTGTGGAGAATACTCTCAGGATTCTTTGAAGAATCCTCTCAGGATTCTGTGAAGAATCCTCTAAGGATTCTGTAGTGAATCCTCTCAGGATTCTGTGGAGAATTCTCTCCGGATTCTGTGGAGAATTCTTTCAGGATCACGTGGAAATCCTCTACGAATTCTGTGGAGAATCCTCTACGGATTCTGTGGAGAATCCTCTACGGATTCTGTGGAGAATCCTCTACGGATTCTGTGGAGAATCTTCTGCGGATTCTGTGGAGAATCCTCTACGGTTTCTGTGGAGAATCCTCTCAGGATTCTGTGGAGAATCCTCTCAGGATTCTGTGGAGAATCCTCTCAGGATTCTGTGGAGAATCCTCTCAGGATTCTGTGGAGAATCCTTACAGGATTCTGTGGAGAATCCTTCCAGGATTCTGAGGAGAATCCTTCCAGGATTCTGAGGAGAATCCTTCCAGGATTCTGAGGAGAATCCTTCCAGGATTCTGAGGAGAATCCTTCCAGGATTCTGAGGAGAATCCTTCCAGGATTCTGAGGAGAATCCTTCCAGGATTCTGAGGAGAATCCTTCCAGGATTCTGAGGAGAATCCTTCCAGGATTCTGAGGAGAATCCTTCCAGGATTCTGAGGAGAATCCTGGAAGGATTCTGAGGAGAATCCTTCCAGGTTTCTGAGGAGAAACCTTCCAGGATTCTGAGGAGAATCCTTCCAGGATTCTGGGGAGAATCCTTCCAGGATTCTGGGGAGAATCCTTCCAGGATTCTGGGGAGAATCCTTCCAGGATTCTGGGGAGAATCCTTCCAGGATTCTGGGGAGAATCCTCTCAGGATTCTGTGGAGAATCCTCTCAGGATTCTGTGGAGAATCCTCTCAGGATTCTGTGGAGAATCCTCTCAGGATTCTGTGGAGAATCCTCTCAGGATTCTGCGGAGAATCCTCTCAGGATTCTGCGGAGAATCCTCTCAGGATTCTGCGGAGAATCCTCTCAGGATTCTGCGGAGAATCCTCTCAGGATTCTGTGGAGAATCCTCTCAGGATTCTGTGGAGAATCCTCTCAGGATTCTGTGGAGAATCCTCTCAGGATTCTGTGGAGAATCCTCTCAGGATTCTGTGGAGAATCCTCTCAGGATTCTGTGGAGAATCCTCTCAGGATTCTGTGGAGAATCCTCTCAGGATTCTGTGGAGAATCCTCTCAGGATTCTGTGGAGAATCCTCTCAGGATTCTGTGGAGAATCCTCTCAGGATTCTGTGGAGAATCCTCTCAGGATTCTGTGGAGAATCCTCTCAGGATTCTGTGGAGAATCCTCTCAGGATTCTGTGAAGAATCCTCTCAGGATTCTGTGGAAAATCCTCTCAGGATTCTGTGGTGAATCCTCTTAGGATTCTGTGGAGAATCCTCTCAGGATTCTGTGGAGAATCCTCTCAGGATTCTGTGGAGAATCCTCTCAGGATTCTGTGGAGAATCCTCTCAGGATTCTGCGGAGAATCCTCTCAGGATTCTGTGGAGAATCCTCTCAGGATTCTGTGGAGAATCCTCTCAGGATTCTGTGGAGAATCCTCTCAGGATTCTGTGGAGAATCCTCTCAGGATTCTGTGGAGAATCCTCTCAGGATCCTGTGGAGAATCCTCTCAGGATTCTGTGGAGAATCCTCTCAGGATTCTGTGGAGAATCCTCTCAGGATTCTGTGGAGAATCCTCTCAGGCTTCTGTGGAGAATCCTTCCAGGATTCTGTGGAGAATCCTCTCAGGATTCTGTGGAGAATCCTCTCAGGATTCTGTGGAGAATCCTCTCAGGATTCTGTGAAAAATCCTCTCAGGATTCTGTGAAGAATCCTCTCAGGATTCTGTGGAGAATCCTCTCAAGATTCTGTGGAGAATCCTCTCAAGGTTCTGTGGAGTATCCTCTCAAGGTTCTGTGGAGAATACTCTCAGGATTCTTTGAAGAATCCTCTCAGGATTCTGTGAAGAATCCTCTAAGGATTCTGTAGTGAATCCTCTCAGGATTCTGTGGAGAATTCTCTCCGGATTCTGTGGAGAATTCTTTCAGGATCACGTGGAAATCCTCTACGAATTCTGTGGAGAATCCTCTACGGATTCTGTGGAGAATCCTCTACGGATTCTGTGGAGAATCCTCTACGGATTCTGTGGAGAATCTTCTGCGGATTCTGTGGAGAATCCTCTACGGTTTCTGTGGAGAATCCTCTCAGGATTCTGTGGAGAATCCTCTCAGGATTCTGTGGAGAATCCTCTCAGGATTCTGTGGAGAATCCTCTCAGGATTCTGTGGAGAATCCTTACAGGATTCTGTGGAGAATCCTTCCAGGATTCTGAGGAGAATCCTTCCAGGATTCTGAGGAGAATCCTTCCAGGATTCTGAGGAGAATCCTTCCAGGATTCTGAGGAGAATCCTTCCAGGATTCTGAGGAGAATCCTTCCAGGATTCTGAGGAGAATCCTTCCAGGATTCTGAGGAGAATCCTTCCAGGATTCTGAGGAGAATCCTTCCAGGATTCTGAGGAGAATCCTGGAAGGATTCTGAGGAGAATCCTTCCAGGTTTCTGAGGAGAAACCTTCCAGGATTCTGAGGAGAATCCTTCCAGGATTCTGGGGAGAATCCTTCCAGGATTCTGGGGAGAATCCTTCCAGGATTCTGGGGAGAATCCTTCCAGGATTCTGGGGAGAATCCTTCCAGGATTCTGGGGAGAATCCTTCCAGGATTCTGGGGAGAATCCTTCCAGGATTCTGGGGAGAATCCTTCCAGGATTCTGGGGAGAATCCTTCCAGGATTCTGGGGAGAATCCTTCCAGGATTCTGGGGAGAATCCTTCCAGGATTCTGGGGAGAATCCTTCCAGGATTCTGGGGAGAATCCTTCCAGGATTCTGAGGAGAATCCTTCCAGGATTCTGAGGAGAATCCTTCCAGGATTCTGGGGAGAATCCTTCCAGGATTCTGGGGAGAATCCTTCCAGGATTCTGGGGGGAATCCTTCCAGGATTCTGGGGAGAATCCTTCCAGGATTCTGGGGAGAATCCTTCCAGGATTCTGGGGAGAATCCTTCCAGGATTCTGGGGAGAATCCTTCCAGGATTCTGGGGAGAATCCTTCCAGGATTCTGGGGAGAATCCTTCCAGGATTCTGGGGAGAATCCTTCCAGGATTCTGGGGAGAATCCTTCCAGGATTCTGGGGAGAATCCTTCCAGGATTCTGGGGAGAATCCTTCCAGGATTCTGGGGAGAATCCTTCCAGGATTCTGGGGAGAATCCTTCCAGGATTCTGGGGAGAATCCTTCCAGGATTCTGGGGAGAATCCTTCCAGGATTCTGGGGAGAATCCTTCCAGGATTCTGGGGAGAATCCTTCCAGGATTCTGGGGAGAATCCTTCCAGGATTCTGGGGAGAATCCTTCCAGGATTCTGGGGAGAATCCTTCCAGGATTCTGGGGAGAATCCTTCCAGGATTCTGGGGATAATCCTTCCAGGATTCTGGGGATAATCCTTCCAGGATTCTGGGGAGAATCCTTCCAGGATTCTGGGGAGAATCCTTCCAGGATTCTGGGGAGAATCCTTCCAGGATTCTGGGGAGAATCCTTCCAGGATTCTGGGGAGAATCCTTCCAGGATTCTGAGGAGAATCCTTCCAGGATTCTGAGGAGAATCCTTCCAGGATTCTGAGGAGAATCCTTCCAGGATTCTGAGGAGAATCCTTCCAGGATTCTGAGGAGAATCCTTCCAGGATTCTGAGGAGAATCCTTCCAGGATTCTGTGGAGAATCTTCTGCGGATTCTGTGGAGAATCCTCTACGGTTTCTGTGGAGAATCCTCTCAGGATTCTGTGGAGAATCCTCTCAGAATTCTGTGGAGAATCCTCTCAGGATTCTGTGGAGAATCCTCTCAGGATTCTGTGGAGAATCCTTACAGGATTCTGTGGAGAATCCTTCCAGGATTCTGAGGAGAATCCTTCCAGGATTCTGAGGAGAATCCTTCCAGGATTCTGAGGAGAATCCTTCCAGGATTCTGAGGAGAATCCTTCCAGGATTCTGAGGAGAATCCTTCCAGGATTCTGAGGAGAATCCTTCCAGGATTCTGAGGAGAATCCTTCCAGGATTCTGAGGAGAATCCTTCCAGGATTCTGAGGAGAATCCTTCCAGGATTCTGAGGAGAATCCTTCCAGGATTCTGAGGAGAATCCTGGAAGGATTCTGAGGAGAATCCTGGAAGGATTCTGAGGAGAATCCTTCCAGGTTTCTGAGGAGAAACCTTCCAGGATTCTGAGGAGAATCCTTCCAGGATTCTGGGGAGAATCCTTCCAGGATTCTGGGGAGAATCCTTCCAGGATTCTGGGGAGAATCCTTCCAGGATTCTGAGGAGAATCCTTCCAGGATTCTGAGGAGAATCCTTCCAGGATTCTGAGGAGAATCCTTCCAGGATTCTGAGGAGAATCCTTCCAGGATTCTGAGGAGAATCCTTCCAGGATTCTGAGGAGAATCCTTCCAGGATTCTGAGGAGAATCCTTCCAGGATTCTGAGGAGAATCCTTCCAGGATTCTGAGGAGAATCCTTCCAGGATTCTGAGGAGAATCCTTCCAGGATTCTGAGGAGAATCCTTCCAGGATTCTGAGGAGAATCCTTCCAGGATTCTGAGGAGAATCCTTCCAGGATTCTGGGGAGAATCCTTCCAGGATTCTGGGGAGAATCCTTCCAGGATTCTGGGGAGAATCCTTCCAGGATTCTGGGGAGAATCCTTCCAGGATTCTGGGGAGAATCCTTCCAGGATTCTGGGGAGAATCCTTCCAGGATTCTGGGGAGAATCCTTCCAGGATTCTGGGGAGAATCCTTCCAGGATTCTGGGGAGAATCCTTCCAGGATTCTGGGGAGAATCCTTCCAGGATTCTGGGGAGAATCCTTCCAGGATTCTGGGGAGAATCCTTCCAGGATTCTGGGGAGAATCCTTCCAGGATTCTGGGGAGAATCCTTCCAGGATTCTGGGGAGAATCCTTCCAGGATTCTGGGGAGAATCCTTCCAGGATTCTGGGGAGAATCCTTCCAGGATTCTGGGGAGAATCCTTCCAGGATTCTGGGGAGAATCCTTCCAGGATTCTGGGGAGAATCCTTCCAGGATTCTGGGGAGAATCCTTCCAGGATTCTGGGGAGAATCCTTCCAGGATTCTGGGGATAATCCTTCCAGGATTCTGAGGAGAATCCTTCCAGGATTCTGAGGAGAATCCTTCCAGGATTCTGAGGAGAATCCTTCCAGGATTCTGAGGAGAATCCTTCCAGGATTCTGAGGAGAATCCTTCCAGGATTCTGAGGAGAATCCTTCCAGGATTCTGAGGAGAATCCTTCCAGGATTCTGAGGAGAATCCTTCCAGGATTCTGAGGAGAATCCTTCCAGGATTCTGAGGAGAATCCTTCCAGGATTCTGAGGAGAATCCTTCCAGGATTCTGAGGAGAATCCTTCCAGGATTCTGAGGAGAATCCTTCCAGGATTCTGAGGAGAATCCTTCCAGGATTCTGAGGAGAATCCTTCCAGGATTCTGAGGAGAATCCTTCCAGGATTCTGAGGAGAATCCTTCCAGGATTCTGAGGAGAATCCTTCCAGGATTCTGAGGAGAATCCTTCCAGGATTCTGAGGAGAATCCTTCCAGGATTCTGGGAGAATCCTTCCAGGATTCTGGGGAGAATCCTTCCAGGATTCTGGGGAGAATCCTTCCAGGATTCTGGGAGAATCCTTCCAGGATTCTGGGAGAATCCTTCCAGGATTCTGGGAGAATCCTTCCAGGATTCTGGGAGAATCCTTCCAGGATTCTGGGAGAATCCTTCCAGGATCTGGGAGAATCCTTCCAGGATTCTGGGAGAATCCTTCCAGGATTCTGGGAGAAATCCTTCCAGGATTCTGGGGAGAATCCTTCCAGGATTCTGGGGAGAATCCTTCCAGGATTCTGGGGAGAATCCTTCCAGGATTCTGGGGAGAATCCTTCCAGGATTCTGGGAGAATCCTTCCAGGATTCTGGGGAGAATCCTTCCAGGATTCTGGGGAGAATCCTTCCAGGATTCTGGGGAGAATCCTTCCAGGATTCTGGGGAGAATCCTTCCAGGATTCTGGGGAGAATCCTTCCAGGATTCTGGGGAGAATCCTTCCAGGATTCTGGGGAGAATCCTTCCAGA
>NW_026917796.1:7653-8000 GCF_035046485.1 Aedes albopictus
AAGCTCCGAAGTCTACCCAGACGGAAGCCTTCGCTTTCGCGGGTAGCCCCAAAAGTGTGGCGTAGAACCGCGTGAGCCAGCTTTCAGTTGAAGAGCTACCAGACGGTACACCCGCAGGGCTAGGAGACTGTTAACCCCGAAAGTCGACAGTAAAACCGGCAAGTCGGACTCCAGGCAGGCGTCCCGGAAAGATGAGAAGGGTGGGATTGAAAAAGGTCGGCCAGTCCCGGATCGAAGAGGGTTCATGGGGGTTAAAATCTAGGATAGGGTAGGACAACTAATCAGCCTTATCTTAGCAACGCCTTTAAACAAAAAGCCATGAAATTAGAAATGATTGGTCTTCAGCA
>NW_026917797.1:0-8000 GCF_035046485.1 Aedes albopictus
ATTAAATCTTGTACCGACTTTTCGAACCCTCTAAGCAGAATACCCTCTTCGAATGAGTGTTATCAGTTACAGTTACAGTTACAGTAAAAAAAATCAAATGTTTTTAATCACATCTTGTGTTTATAGACAACCGCACTTTTACACACTGCGGTTATCTCGCTCCAACTGTAAAAAGCTGCAAGCACGCCAAAACCCGTACGAAAAAAATGGCTTTCAAGGGCAAAACAAAACATACTGTTACCCATCTTTGTTTCGGTAGCGCAACTACCGAACTGATGATGTTTACCTTTTTTACATACCTATCAACATAATCTGTTGGGGAAATTATTTTATTTTTCCTACTTACAGCCCTCATCCGACAATTTTTTAAGTGGGAATGGTAGAACTTTCAATTCCCTCGGTCGCACGTACATTAGTTTTGCATTTTGTTCCACCATTTCCGTGAAAAATAAGATCCGGCTTGTGCAAGTGAGGAGTTGAGGTTAGAATTGTAGGATATTCTAGGTAAGATTTGCTATCCACTTCGCCTGAACGATTTTCAGACCCAGAAATAGTTTTCACTGCCGTAAAAAATACTGTTATGCTCAGAATAAACAGTTATACCTTCGGATCACACTCATTTACTCGTAAATCTCAATCTGACTGTAAAAATAATGAATTTCTTTCCAATGTTTTGAACCCCGAACGAATTTGACATTGCTTTCGGGAAGCATCATCACGACGACGACAACACTCCCACGCGGTCGAATCGTCGTTTTGGGGCGAATAAAATGAAAAAGAGACACAAACGTCATCTACTTCTTTTGTAAGTCCGTAGGCCTGTGGTAGGGAAGTCACCACTGTTTTTTCATCGGAAAAGTACCTTACCTTATCCCAGCACGCATTTATCAATGAGGCCGCACCTACTCCACACAAATCACGTGTAAAAATAGCACTTTTCTATCGCTACGCATGACCTACCGGCTGTGCCATTGTAGGATTTTTCTTCAATTAAACCTAAAACACAAGACTCTTTTTTTTTCATTTTCATTTTTTCAATTTTATTTACACTCGAACTCGCGCACTAATAGAAAGCATCTTTCTCCCAAAATCACAACTGTACCTAACAACTTCGCTTACAAAACTGACTCGCACAGCTGCATCCTCCGCTCACTTGGCTTGTCCGTCATCCATGCGCTAGAATGCCACGCACACCAGCGCACCATGCACGAAGCATGTGTATACTAAAGTGTCTCGAGTATACCAAAGTGGCGAATCCTGGTCGTTTTGACAGGTCTCCTGCTCGATTGGAACTATGGGGATGACAACAAATCGGCTGTTCCAATTTTGACGTTTCTCCTCTTTGTTATTCCAGACTCGTTAGTGTATACGGCTTCGTTGACGACATGCTTGCGCAGCTTGATTCCGTTCTTCCTTTGTTTGCCGAAAACACTGATACAAATTCTAAAGCTATTTCTGTTTGTACTTTTAATGGAATATTCCAAATAAATAAAGAACAAATCTATTCTGAATAATAACATTTAATATAATTTATCTACCTAACTCCCTACAACCGCTACTGTTCCTCATCGTTATTGACGAGACCCTGGATGGTGAGATTGACCGTGAACCATATCGAGGATTGCTGTGGCAACCCATTACCATGGAGCACCCAAATGACTTCGAATTGGCTGATGACGTTGCTCTCCTAGCTCAACGGTGCTCTGATATGCAGAGCAAGCTCGATGATCTTGTCAATCGCTCCTCAGCGGCAGGTCTTACCATCAACGTCAACAAGACCGAATCGTTGGATGTAAACAAGGTCAACCCTTCCAGCTTTACGATAGCTGGGTAATCAGTGGAGCTTCCAAAGCTTCCAATATCTTGGTAGGCAAATGGCGGCACCAAGATAGACATAGGTGCACGGATCAAGAAGGCAAGGGCTGCTTTTGCGAGTTTAAGAAATGTATGGAAAAACAACCAGATCAGTCGACGCACAAAAATCCGAATTTTTAATCCGAACGTGAAATCTGTGCTGCTATACGCCAGTGAAACCTGGTGTGTATCAGCGGAGAACACGCTTCGGCTGCAGGTCTTCATCAATAGATGCCTGCGGTATATAATTCGTGCATGGTGGCCTCACAATTGGATCTCTATCGTCGATGTCGGCCACACTCTATGCAGAGGCAGAAACGAAATCTGCAAACAAGCGTTAGACTGGAACCTAGCAGAACATCGCAGTAGAGGCAGACCCAGATGCTCATGGCGGCTCAGCCTCAATAATGAAATCGAGCAAGTCGACAGAAATTTGACCTGACCACATGTCAAGGCGATGGCTGGCATTCGTCCAGGTTGGACATCTTTCAGTTCGGCCCTCTGCACCACCGTGGGTGCCCAGGACTGAAAGTAAGTGAGTAGTAGTTCAGCTTCTGATAGTACTGTGCAGCAACGTCTCCGGCTGACAAACGTTACATATTGAACGCATCGTTCTGTTGTTTCATAAACTCGTAACGCTGGATAATAGCGCCCGGATTTTGCCGCTACACGATAATGATCCGAGTCAATGTTCGGGCCTCTGCAGGACCTCATAACTATGACATCCGAAAAATGTCGCCCGTCGACCACGTGGTCTATCTGGGAGCAATTTTCGCCACTCGGGTGTGTCGCCAGGTGTGTTTCCGGATATTCTTACGTGCGAAGTAGATACTGCTGATTGCAATTTCTTTTGCGTTGGTAACGGAATGAAGGCTTTCCGTTCCAATGACAGGTCGAAAGAAACTTTCTCTGTAGATCTGTGCATTTGCATTTCCGATGACTATTTTGACGTCTTGTTAGGCTGTTTAAGGCACTCTCCGTAGGCCTTATCAAAGCTCTCAGATGCTGATCAGGCTGTAGTTGAAGAATTTTCCCCTCATCCTCATCACATAGATTCGGTCGCTTATCGGCTTCCACCGAGTAACTCGCATCATCTGCATCCCGATCACTATGAAGCCAACTCCACGTTCTGCCTTATCGCCGCCACTGTAATAGATGTGATACTTGAATGAAGTGTTCGCGGTGGGATTCACCGCTCGGAATTCGCGTTCTCCGGTTTTGCTGCCACGTTAACGCCGACCGACACTCTGCAGTTCACGAGTCAGGAGCCCAACACGTGCGAGTTCATTCAAAGTTCTCACGTTCCAAGATTCAACTTTCCAATCGTTTTCCTTAATTCGTTGCCGGGTCTGTTGCCGTTCTATTTTACTTATTCATTTATTTGGTGGAAGGCTCGGGCACCACATGAGCAAAACGGGGCCGAAATCATAATAACGAGCATTCTTGGGTCTATTGCCGTTGAATCGTTCCGTTTAGTCTACTATTGCTTTTCTTGATGTTTAAAGGTTTTCATAAAGCTATCAACGGCTGAACGGGCTCATTTAGAAGCTAATCATCAATGTTAGTTTCTTTTCCCGATCAGCCTAGATAGCTGTGTAGTGTCGGTAGCGGTTGTCTCAATTGGCTAAGAATAACACTACGAACCACCTGTTCCGGGGGTAAAAGTCCACCAAACAGGGAACCCCAATCCAAGGTGTCAGGCGACCCGTGCTGATGGATGAATGGCTGAGGGGGTTTAAAATATGCTCGATCTTTAACGGAGCCCGTAACGTAGGTAGATCGCCTTTATGTGTTGCGTTACGGTTCAAGATCTACCAAACCGAACCCTAGTGACATCCGGTTTGTCAAGTTAGGGTAATGTGTTTTGGTAATAAGGATTCATGGTACAAAGTCCTTGTTACTGGTGACAGTTTCTAAAATTGCATTTATTCTGCCTTGCTGATAGTTAAAGAATCGGACTTTACCACCCGAGACTACACTTGATGTTAGGAAAACAAACATGCTTTACGTATCTAACTGCGTACTAACCTATCAAGGACTGTTAAGTTCTGGTAATTGAAGGACTCACGTGCATTCTTTAATTTGACAGAGTTTTGCAACTAGCCTAAAATCCCGGGTTTTTCTTTGTTGTCCTGGGACTACACTAGAAGCAAGACATGGATGGGGCTAGAGTTCCGATGCATGGATAAATATCAGTACCACCGTTTTGTTTTTCTCAGAATTCAAATAGATTGTGTTTGATTAGGATCGCTCTTTCTTTGGGATTTAAATCTCTATGATAACGGGACCTTTTCATCGCAATCGATTTCTTGCACCTCTGGGATAACAAAATAGGAACTGTACAGAAATCGATGCTTCATTGCCTCTCAATGACAATGGAGTAGTACGACATGCACTAAATACTAAGGATACGGGTAATGCCACAAAAGATCTAAATACTGGTCGCAGTGGCTCACCCGAACACAAAAAAAAACTATCTTACACGGGCCGCGCTGCCTACACTGCGTTGAAGGGGCTGCTGCCTCCTTAGATATAGCTGACGCGATACATCATTTCATACTAAGCCGCTGGATGCCAAATCAGACGCTGTTTGAGCCGCACCTCCTTGGTAAACAGACGCTCGAGACGTACCTCCTCAATCTAGCTGAAGTCAGAAGGACAACAGTACAGGTATACCTCGATTTAGTGGACATTTCAATTTTTGAAATGTCTATAAAATCGAATTTTACATAAAATCGAAGCAAATTTTTTTATTTTATTTTTTTGTAAATTTTATGCCAAAATTTACCAAAACATATGAAAACTGCATGAAAATTGAGTTTTCGATAAAAGGCTCGGAGGTTTCGGCATTTATTAGTAATTCTCGCTAAATAACGAATAAACTACTATCTCGCTATTTTTACGATCGAAATCTTTTGTGTGCAAAACTATGTAAGGTTGATTAGTAGTGTAGGTTTGTGCCGCTATCTGCTCGTTCGCCTTTTGTTGCAATTCTGGGGTGTTAAATTAAATTAAGTGAACTCAGAATTTTCAACTTTATTACAACGGTCTCCGAATAAAACTTTCCGCATCAAATCATGTTACATAATATTTCAGAAAATCTTCCATGTGTTCCTCCAGAAGAGTCACAAAGAATTATTTAACGAAATTTGGCAAGATTTGCTTCACTAATTCCTCCATGATTTTTCACAAATCATTTCAGAGATTGTTTGAGAAATTCAAACAGGGATTGTTTCTGAAATTCCTTTAGTTATTTATTCATAAATTGCTCTAGGCATTCGTAAGAGAATCTATTGGAGCTTTCATTAGAAAATCTACCAACATTTTTTTTCAGAAATTCTTCTATTCTATTTTTATTTGCGGAAACTTGTCCAAGTATTCCGCCAAAAAATCCTTCGCGGATTCTTTCAAAAAAATCGTTCATAAATACGTTCTTCATAGATTTGTTTAGAAATTCCTTCTATTCTATAAATTTCACAAAGAATTCTTTCAAAGCATCTTTCATGATTTACTTCTGAAATTCTTCCACTTTTTTCCACAAAAATATCTATGAATATGAGTAAAAATTCCTCTATAGAGGAATCTCTATTGGGATTCTTACAAAAATGCGTTCAGAGATTTCTTCACAAATATCTTTGGACATTTATTCAGAAATTTCTCCAAAGATTCCTTCAATAAAGCATTCAGCGATGCATTCAGAAACTATTTTTCAGAAAATGTTTCAAAAGTTCCTTAAAAAAATTTGAACTGGGAAACTTTGGAAATTCTTCCAAGGATTTCACCAAATATTCCCACAGTAACTTCCAATTTTTAAGGATTTCTCCAGAATTTTCAGAAAGAGATGTGTATGTTTTTTTGTAGAAATTCCTCCTTTACCTTTTTTTAGACTTTTTCAGTTTTTTTTTTCGGAAAATCTTTCGGAAATTCCTTTAAGCATTCTTTCAAACAATCCCCCAAAGATTTATTCCAAAACTTCCTCCGGGGTTTGCTTTAGAAATTGCTCCAAAGATTTCTTTTTAATCTAAAATTCTGTCAAAAAACATTTCCTGGGATTTCTCTAGGAATTTCTCCAGGGTTTCTTAAAAAAATGTGAGAACCATTCGGGAATTTTATCCAGGAATTCCTATAGAAACTACCCTGGGAGTTCCTTCACATTTTTTCCAGGGGTTCTTTCAGATAATCTCCCATGGTTTTTATTATAAATTCGACCAATGATTTCTTCAAAAATATCACCAGACTTTCCTCCATGGATTTCATTACAAATTTCTCCAAGGATGACTTTGAACGAACTTCTACAGATTTTTCGATAAATCTTCCATGAACCCTTGCTGAAATCAATCCTAGGATTCGTTTAAAAATCTTTCACGAGCTCCTGATAAAATCTTCCAGATATTTTTAAAGAAATTCTGTCAGGGACTTCTTTGGAAACTGCTCGTAGATTTACTTCAAAAAATCATCCAGGGAATCCTTACGAAATTCAGTCTGATTTTTTTCACAAAATCTTCTAGAGATTCCTCTAAACTTTAGAATGTCATTTAGAAATTTCACCAAGAACACCTTAAGAAAGTCTTGCATGGATAGCTTACAAAAATGGGTTCAAAAAATTTTGCATGGATTGTTCCAGAAATTTATCTACGAATATCTTCGGATTTCTTTAATAGAGATTTTTCCCGATTTTCCGATTTTTTTTTTCAAAGCATTCATCTAGAAAACCTTTCATGAAGTTTCTTAAAAATATTCCATATTTTTTTTTAGAATATGATTTACGAATACATTGACGATCAGAAGCTCAAAACTCTTTCCAAAATTTCCTTAGAAACTTTCTAAAGAACTGTCTTCAAGGATTGCTTAAGGAATTCTCTACAAGAGATTATTAAGGAAATTACCAAAATTTATTCACATTCCTTTTGGTATTCCTTGAAAACATTTCTCTTCCAGAAATTGCTCCAAAGATTTCTTAAGAAAGTCTTTGGAAAACCTCAAAGAAAATTTCCTACAGATTTTGCCGACTTCTAAAGAGGATTGCTATGGAAAGGCTGAAAGACATTATTGCAGAGGTTCCTGCAAAAACTGACACAGAGATTTCATCAGAAATTCCGCCGAGTATTCCTCTATGTATTTTCTCAGAAACTCTTCCAGGATTTCCTCCAAGCTTACCTCCAAGAATTTCTCTATGGATTTATCAAGGAATTCAAAAAATTTTTAGGGTTTTTGTTTGGGAATTTTCCAGGATTTTTTTTTTCAACAATATCTCAAGAGGTTTTGTTAGGTATTCCACTTGGAGTTTCCAGTTATTTCTTCCGGAACTTCCTCAAAAAATCCATCTATGGATTCTAAAAATATACCTTTTTTCAGAAATTTATTTAGAATTTTCTTCAGATTTTTTTTAAATTCCTTCTGAAATTTCTTCAGCGATATTTCAGAGTCTTCTTGAATATTACTAGAATTACTTCAGAAATTTCTGCAGGGATTTCTTCAAAAGTTGTTCTATGGATTTTTCAGAAGTTGTTCCTGCAGTTCCTTCAGGAATTGCTAAAGCGGTTCCTTCAGAGATTCCTCCAGGAATTCATCCTTGGAAATGTACACGTGTAGGGCCGCTGGAATCGAGGAATCTTGATTAACTAGCTCTAATTCTACCATGACAGCACTAGAAATAATTTATCACACATTTTGTAATATGGGTCTAATATGGGTGCTCCACAAAATAAAGTGCTCCACGAGTCAAAAGGGCTGAAAGCCCCTGCATTTTAAGTCATCATGATACAAACTGCAAGTATTAAACTGATTGAATATTACAAATTTTATCATTAAAAAAAAAATGTACATAAAATCGAGGTAAAATGTACATAAAATCGAAGTACATAAAATCGAGGGTCTATATAATCGAGGGTCCACTAAATCGAGGTATACCTGTACCCAGGCTGCACTACCAGCTAAGCACACAACTCTTAGCTGGCGGTCTTTGTCATCGCTTGACCCGTGGAAGCATGAGGTAGGAACTTGTGAGGACCAGAGCTATGTTGGACGCTCTTCTTCTCGACTCATTGTTTTTGCAATCAGAAAGCTCACGGAAATTTCTTGAAGAAAACCAGAAGAAACTTCGGAAGAAATCCCGAGAGGAAATCCTTGAGAAATTTTGCGATAAA
>NW_026917798.1:0-75000 GCF_035046485.1 Aedes albopictus
CCTCTTCGCATCTGCGAAGCAATCGATAGCACTCGTTGTGTATCAGTATTCAGTATCCTTACCGTACAAAAAAAGCCATGCATGCGTTTTCGCTCCAGTTCATCCACCATCGATCGTCTCTAGGAAGGTAGTAGGTATGTGAAAGGCGGCGTCGGCGGCTGTGGTTCGGATAACGATGGATGTACGGATTTTGGTTGAAAAGCTCTGCATCAGTAACACTCCAGTCGATCCATTTCCCCCTGCCTCCACCTTCTGGGAAACGACAAATATAGGGTCGCCCCCCATCCCATTGGGAATGGAAAGAAATTTCATGCTTCACGTGAAATACGATGCGCCAATCGATCAAAATGTTTTGATAGGTTAAACATATCAGCAAAACAATGTGAATGCATGAGAGATGGTTTTCCACTTTATTCCGAGGGTTGGGTATCTTATTGTGTTTAGGCCAAAAGTCAGGGTCGTTATGGCCGGGAAAGGTCGGTGTCATTGCTGCCAACACGATAAATGCACGAGATGGATAATCGTGAATTTTGGTAGGATATTGGGTTTCTCATCAATGTTTAGACTACTGTCAGTGCTGAAAATTTCATTTCGTCACATCTAAATTCAACCTCCTACAGCTCATTTTAGAAGCTAAACCTGAGAATATGATATATGGAAAACTTGTGTGACTAGACCAGTTCTGCAAGAAAGTCACGGGAAAACTGCTATTTTTTGAATATTTAAGGTAAATGTCACGGACTACCTTTGAAATATGCCAAATGATATTCACCGTGAATATCATTGGCATTTTTCATAGCTAGTCCGTGACATTTACCTTAAATATTCAAAAAATAACAGTTTTTCCGTGACTTTCTTGCAGAACTGGTCTAGCCGCACAAGTTTTCCATCAACCATATTCTCAGGTTTTGCTTCTAAAATGAGCTGTAGGTGATGGAATTTACACAGTTCGAAAAAACCCTGTAAAATTATGACGGATCGAATGTAACAAAAGGGCCCCGTCATATATGATGGAAATTTTTGTGCGATCTTAAAATTACATTGCAGATATCTGTTAGAAAATATAAAGTAAAATTGAGCTCCGAGCGAGAATTGAGCTCAGATCCTTGGGGTGTGAGTAAAACGCCCGAGCTCTCTCAGCTATCTCAGCTTGTTGAGTAGCAGACAGTTAAAGATAAACTGCTTCTACCATAATGCACGATTTCCCGACATGCTTCGGCTGCTGCAGAGAGTACTGAGAGAGACAACGGGGAAACCGCCTCAGCTGTGAACAGCCGTTCGTTTAGCTGATGACGGAGAGTGGCTGGCATGATTTATAGCAGATGTATGTAAATTTAAAGCGAATATGCTTTAAAATCTGTAAACAAGCCGTCTGACCAGCAGCGCGCTGCTCGGCTGACATCAAATGCTGGCTATTTACATTTTTCTGCCGCAAATTTCAGTTGATCTTCAATTTACGTGCTGTTTAACTTTCATATTTTTTTTTGCTGTGTAGATATGACGAAATGAATTTTTCAGCACTGCTACTGTGATAATCTCAGAATCCAATGAATCATCGTTTCCCAGCGACATTTCTCGCCAATCAAACTTATTTTGTTTACCTGTTGTGCATCCGACGCCCCTGTCATGAAGTCAACCGAACTTGTGTACGCTAGCCACTGCGAAGTCGTGTGCGAAATTCGACTGTGATAATAATGAATTCGGGCCGAGTCTAAATGGGTGCAAATGTCGCAATATATAAGTGGTGACCAAACGAGAAGGATAAAATATAGAGGAAGGTGAGGTATAACAAACTGTATTGGCAAACGTGTTCAATGTGAAGTGGACCTGGTGTGATGGTTTAGCAACGAGGCTTCCACGCTCAGCATCTGGGATCGAATCCCACACCCGACAAATACACAATAAATTTAACTTTTTTTTTATTATGACAGAAAGTAAAACCGTGAGTCCCGTGCGTTTCAAGTTGGATAACCATTCCAGATGTGGAAAATGGCTTTTCCAGTTACTTTCATTGGCGTAGCGGGGGGTTCTAGGGGTGCCTGGTATCCCCTAGAGTAAATTTGGCACCTCCTAATATTTTTCCTTGAGAGACATTTAAAATTACAAACTTTTCACAATAATTAAAACATGTCTTGATGCCACATTTGAACAAAACTCGAGACTAGAACTGGTCTAGCCGCACACGTTTTTCATATATACCATATTTTAAGGTTCAGCTTCTGAAATGAGCTGTCGTTAATTGTAATTGTACTTTTCAGCACTGGCTAACACAGATCGCAAAGTGTAAAAAATCTTAAAATTTTACTGCTAGTTTACAAAATTAGTTGATTTTTTTTTATCTGTATTAACGAGATTTTTAGCCCTAGGCTAGTTCATCTCGGGACCCACGCTGTACTTCCCTTCCGAAGGATGAACTCACATTTTGCGAGTTTGTCGGGAGTGGGATTCGATCCCAGGTCCTCGGCGTGATAGTCAAGTGTTCTAACCATCACACCAGGTCCGCTCCACAACTAGTTGATTTTGATTGATTTGAAATTTATAAATGAAACCTACAAGCTCTAGTAAAAATGCCTTTATCTTTCTGCTTTTTTATTAGTGTAACTAGGAACACAATGAGCCAATAATAATCAAGATACACTGATAAAATACTTTCGTAAAAGCTCAACGAATATGCTTCGTAAAACCAGTTTTCGTAAATTGAAAGCAATTTCCGTAAAATGTACGGTTCATTCGTACCACCACGCTGAAACAGTACAAATGGAGTTGTATCATGTACGAAATCACGAATCCGACAGACGCTAAGCCTACTCATTCGTAGATTTTAGCTCCCGCTTTGTAGGATGAAACAACATAAACAAATGTCAAACGTTTTTTACTAACCATGCGTAAAAAGAAAATTTCGCTTCGTAGAATGCAACAAAGCTTTGCAGTCATCACTGATGTTTGAGTGGAACGCAGAGACAACAAAGCAACCTGTTTTCATGCACATATGACGGTGCGTGTGCGAGAAGAGGAAAGGAAGCATGCTCTCAGTTGGGAGTAAAAGTTATTTATAAATTGAATCAGAGTAGAAAGCGTTCTTGTTGTTTCCGAACGGTTTCAACAAGCGCCTACAGATGGATGTCTAGCACTGGTGGGTATCAATCAGAAGATACGTGTTCGGAGCCTGTGAAAACCAAGCGATATACGCGTGCTATTTTTTTTTCCAACATGATTTATGTCGGTCCGACAAAAAAAGAAACAGAAAAAATCTGTGTTTTTGTGTCGGAGTGAATTTTTTTACGAAACGAACTCAGGCACACTACGAATCTTTTCGTTGCAGAAAACAACGAATGGCATTCGTAAACCGGACGAGCGATTTCGTACAATGCAACAAAATATTTTTTCAGTGTAGATTTCGAGAAACAACAGTTTAAAAATAGTCTTTATTTTTATTCTTCAACCACTTAACCTAATTTACAACAGCTCTTGTCCACTAGGACACTGCGTGAGCCATTCCAATTGGCAGCTGCACTTACACTTTGTTCAGCGCCTAAATGTATTCTATTCTAATTTTACTATATCGAACTGGTTGTCTTTGCGCTGTTGTCATTTTTCTGCTCTGTCCATAGTATAATTACACTGAAAAAATATTTTGTTGCATTGTACGAAATCGCTCGTCCGGTTTACGAATGCCATTCGTTGTTTTCTGCAACGAAAAGATTCGTAGTGTGCCTGAGTTCGTTTCGTAAAAAAATTCACTCCGACACAAAAACACAGATTTTTTCTGTCTCTTTTTTTGTCGGACCGACATAAATCATGTTGGAAAAAAAAATAGCACGCGTATATCGCTTGGTTTTCACAGGCTCCGAACACGTATCTTCTGATTGATACCCACCAGTGCTAGACATCCATCTGTAGGCGCTTGTTGAAACCGTTCGGAAACAACAAGAACGCTTTCTACTCTGATTCAATTTATAAATAACTTTTACTCCCAACTGAGAGCATGCTTCCTTTCCTCTTCTCGCACACGCACCGTCATATGTGCATGAAAACAGGTTGCTTTGTTGTCTCTGCGTTCCACTCAAACATCAGTGATGACTGCAAAGCTTTGTTGCATTCTACGAAGCGAAATTTTCTTTTTACGCATGGTTAGTAAAAAACGTTTGACATTTGTTTATGTTGTTTCATCCTACAAAGCGGGAGCTAAAATCTACGAATGAGTAGGCTTAGCGTCTGTCGGATTCGTGATTTCGTACATGATACAACTCCATTTGTACTGTTTCAGCGTGGTGGTACGAATGAACCGTACATTTTACGGAAATTGCTTTCAATTTACGAAAACTGGTTTTACGAAGCATATTCGTTGAGCTTTTACGAAAGTATTTTATCAGTGTATGAGCACGAGGATATTGATATGTTACTCTTGTTCCTTTTCTAGTCTGATTGGGCGTCCGCTCCGCTAGCAATGATGGTTCTCTGTAGTTGCATGTCCGAAAGATTGTGAAACTATTGAGAACTTGAGCTACAGGGCCTAAGCCCTAGTAAAGGAGGAAGGTTGCGATGTCTGTTATTCATGGCCATCGTGTAAAGCAAAAATGGATAAACCCCAATGCCAAGGTGTCATGCGACCCGTGCCGAGGGCTGAATGGTTGAGGGGGTTCTTAACATGTTCAACCGCGAACGGAGCCTGGGGTGCACCTGGGCAAACACCCCAGTAAGCAGCCCTTACTGCACTACGACGGGGCACTGATGCAGCGGACATTTATTTTCATAGCTACTCGTAGGACCTAAAATGAGTACAAATTCTACAACCGACGTTCAAGGTCGCGACTGCCTCTCTCAATCGTGTGAGAGCGGATTGGAGAATACTCTGAGTCAGCTTGGCCTTATCGGCCAGCTACTCGGCTTGGCCAGCTACTTAGTAGTTTGCAGGAGAAGATGACAATATCCTGCCCTTCAACGCCCATCTCCCGGAGCAGCACATGTTTCGAAAAAGCTGATCCAGATCTACAACACCCCTCATCGACCGACTCCAACCTGCTGGACATGGAAGATAACGAAGATGATGGTATAAGGATCGTCATCAACCCCCAAGAACCTTTAGCAAGCAGCAAAGAATCCGAAGATAACAAGTGTTCTATGGAAGCCAAGGGTGCTCCGAGGAAGAAAATCCCCACACTCACACGATCACAGAGGAAGCAGCTTAGAATTCTCCGGGAGAAGGGAAAAGACCGGAATAAGGCCTAATCTATAATCCTGAATAAGGAGAGCGAGCCGACTTCCTCAAAACACCAGAGAAACGACCTAGACAAATCCACTACAGAGGACCCCAAACAAACAAAGGGGAAGCACCATCTGGATACGAGAAAGCGCTCCCAATAGTCCTCAAACCGCGCGCCTCAGAAAAACGTGTCTGGACAACAAAACCCACCCATGAGGGAAACAGCTGGTATCAGCTACAGTGCTATGGCCAAAAGCGTGAAAGTCGGGATAATACCCAAAGATTTTCCTACCGTCCAACTCACTACAGCCCAGCTAGACCTTCTACAAGAAGCACTCCTGCTCAGAGTAGTTCAACAGCAAAACGAGTCATGACATTTCAACAACTCATTGGCGTATTTTGAAACGATCCATTCTGAAAGACTTCCATGTCGATGAAAAAGTTTAAGTAGTCCAAATATACCCTCAAATACCGATTTGGTGAAATCCAACTAAGGAAGATTACAGATCAACCGACTTTCGCTACCACCAATCCTACTGGAAGGCCGACTCAAGAGCAATCTGAGGAAGCCTCCGGTTCGGGCGAGGTTAGTAAATCTCACCCCAAAAGCACCATAAAGGCTAGCGTGATCGCCCCAAAAGGAAAAGCTCGACGCCTACATGTGACCCCCTGTTCTAGTGGTACCAAACCAAAAGTATCTAAACAGGGCAAAGGGGGTGCAAAAAGCGACAGCTTAACCACAGAGGCAAAACTGGAGGGCCACGTCGCTACAGGGAAGAGAAACAACCCAAACTGTAACTCCAAATGACATCCTGATGATCCGCAACATCCAAAGCCGGTCGTCGTCCGGAAGAAAGCGGGAACCCCGGAAATGGCGACTAAAGTTCTGCAAGTGAACCTCCACCATGCTGAGAGCGCCACGGATGTGCTCTGTACGAGGTTCACCAAAAAGAAATTAACCGTGGCCCTCATTCAAGAGCTATGGGTCAATAAATCCAGAATACAAGGTATTCCACAACACTCATGTAAGTTTTTTTTTACTTAAACGCTTATTTTAGGCTCATGCGCCAACAAGCATAACGGAGCCGAATTCAGTTATTTTTTTTACAATTTCATGCTTTTGACTTATAAACTATGTTTGTTTTGGGGAACCGCACAACTCGTGGTTTGGTCGAGGTAAGGGGGAACAAAAATATGTGAGGAAAGGATAGGGTGATGGGGACTTTTCGTTGACACATGACAACATGGTGTGGCGTATTGCTGCTGGTCAAACGTAGAGTGGACAAACAACCTGTAACGATACAAACAGACGATTATCGAAGGGACATGAGGTGAACAAGTGGAACAACAAGACGGGGATATCAAACGAAGACTTGTTTCAAGAAGTCGTGCATGAGCTTCATGTACTGAAGATCTAGTTTACCCAACATATCTCTAATGTCTTCCTTTTCTGGGATGCACATAAATCGGATCTGGCAATACAATATTCGGGGCATTCCCACACAACATGGTTGATATCTTGATAGTCTGCACCACAGCTACAACGATTGCTATATGTGAGCCCTATTCGATAGAAATACGAGCCCAGAGAGTAGTGATTGGACATAAGTCGACACATTATCTTGATAAAATCTCGACCCATATCCAACCCCTTGAACCACGCCGTCTTCGATACCTGTGGGAGAATTCGATGTAACCACCTGCCCATTTCCCCTGCATCCCATTTTTGGGGCCAAACATGACCAAGACATACTGAGCAATCGAAAAAAAATCATTAAAGACGATATGAAGGTCATAAATATCGCTTTCCATAGCGCCCAACTTGGCGAGCGAGTCCGCTTTCTCATTACCCGGGATCGAGCAATGCGAAGGGACTCAAACCAAGGCGATACGATAAAGCACTCAAAATTGATCGACTTCCGCGCAGGAAATACGGGAAGTGCTTCACCGACCTCATTGAGCGAATAGCCTCAATTGAGCTGAGACTTTCCGTAAAAATGAAATATTGATCAGAGGATCATTTGTTTTTGACCCGTCAGTGAAAAACCTTCTATTGCAACTGACTTGACCAAACTTACTTACTATTTTCTCAGACAGATATTTTAGGAACTCTTTCAAAAATTCCTTTGGCATATTCTTTGGTGATACTTCCAGCATTTTGTTTGTGTAATTTTTCATGCATTCCTTCAGTCCTTTAGAAGTTTTTTAGACAATTTCTTTGGAAATTTCCCAAAAACTTCTTTGGGAATTTCAGAAATTGTCGGTTGGACTTGCCTATTCTCAATAAAAAAAATAGTCGAAGAAACTTGAAAATAAAACTGCCCAATTAGTTTGCAAAGGAATTATCGAAATCTCGAGAAAGATTTTCAAAGTAATTGGCCACACCCAATGTCAAAATAAATTGGCGAAAAATAGAAGTTACCGAAAAAAAATCATAAAAGTTCTGCAAGTGTTTACAAAAAAATTTACGAAAACATTTTTAAATAATAGGGGTAGGTGGGGCAATATGGACACCCTAAGGTTTTTGCCAACTTTACCTGGCAAGATGTCAAAAAAGTTTAGTTTTTTGATACATGTATCCTTTTAAAGTCTATTTAGCATCTATTGCATAAGAATGCTCACGAAGAAAAATGATTTATCCACTTTAAAAAATGTTATGAAAAATGTTAGTTTTTCATGACCGTCTTCAAGCATACGGGGCAGAATGGACACCCCTATGGGGCAATATGGACACTATGAGACTTTTACCAATTTCGTACATTATTTACACATATAAAGTCATTACATTACAAAACAACTATTATGGATGAATAATACGCCGAAGTAGTACATTTTTGTTCAGTTAATTTAAATTCAGGCTGTTTTGGATAAAGTTTCGTTTTTGTCGGCATGTACAGCTGTGCCTAGAACAACTATTTTTCGCTGCTGTCGTTTTTTGACCAATTTGTTTCACCCTATGTCTACTATAGTGAACATTTAACCGAAAATATGCTGAATCGAAGAATTTGGTTGGTTTGTGATTTAGGTTATGTTTTTCCCTTGCCGCTTCTCCCAAAAAGGTGAGTGTCCATTTTGCCCCGGCAGCAGAAGATATTTCCAAACTTGATTTATGATATAATAAAGAAGAAAATATAAACATGTTAAGCATGTAGATACAGCAAAACTACTTGCATGTGTTCTAGAAATATCAGGTTTTAATCGACCTGCAATAAATTAATCACAAAATCTTATTTTAGATGGATAATTTCCATGCACAAAAAACGGAGGACGCAACTTTTTCGTGTAAAATCAAGTATAATTTTAATTTCGAATGTTTCTTTCCTGAAACTACGTTTTAGACAAATGGACTATATTCTCCATTCATTAAAAGTTCAAAAAAGTTCGTATATTTCAAAATATTGAGGGTGTCCATTCTGCCCCGGGTGTCCATAATGCCCCGCCTACCCCTATGCTGAAGAAGTTTCGGGAAGAATACCCAAAAAAGGATTTTTTAATATTTTCTAAATGCCACTTGAACTACTATATATAAACTACTACTGTAAAAGAATTGCCGTAGAAGCTTTTAAAGTAATCACCGATAAAATGTTTGGAAACGATGTGCCGAAAGGTTTTGTTTTTATAAGATATTCCAAACGTGTTACCGAAGACACTCGCAAAACAACAATGCTGAAGGGGATCCAAGAAAATTGCCTAACAAGTTGCGAAACCATTTCCAAATAAATTATCGAGAAAATTCTTTGAAGATTTTTTTTTTGGAAAATTCAAATTTTTTGTTTTACTTATACTTTGTGAAAACATTGAAATTTTTAATTATACTTTTCGGAACACATATTTTGCTCTTCTCGAAAACCCAAACAACTTTTCAAACTTTTTATCCCTCTATGATCTGCCCTTAAGGCGAAACTCGAAGCATTTCCTTATTTTTTGGTTGTTGATTTTTGATAAAATAACGAAGCAATATTTTCAAAAGCGGTTTTTGTACACATGTAGAGTATGGATCAAGATATCTCCTGAATTTTTCCCTGGTTGAAAAAGTTTTTCGTTTTTGCAGAAACCATTTTTTGTGCAATTTTGTTTAAAAATGGTTTCTGCAAAAACGAAAGACTTTTTCCACCAGGAAAAAAATCAGGTACCTTGATCCATACTCTACATGTGTATACGAAATCCGATTTTGAAAATATTGCTTCGTTATTTAATAAAAAATCAGAAATCGAAAAAATGAGAAAATGCTTTCAGTTTCGCCTTAAGCTGTAGTTTAATGATAAACATGGATAAATTGGATAAAGTTTGACCGTAAGATAACGGGAGCAAAAAGTTTGCCCCGAAATTGGGCTGATCAAATCGGGTTCTTACTGTAATGATCAAATCACAATCTGGAACATGTTCCCCTATAATGGGTTTTGGCGAATGTTGAGCATGACCAATGGTCCAGCCTGAATTTGTTGATTAGATTCTATATATATTTATATGTAAAAATTCACAAACCACTAACACTACATAAGTACCATGCATAAAATATTTAACACTTCGTTTGTATCAGGGTCATTTATTGACCCAAACTGTACACTACTTCACCTAGCTACTCCCAACGTGATGCAATAGTAGGGTTGAACAAAATGATACATAACATATCAGTTTGAACGTCGTCCAAGCTTCAACGAAAGAGTTACTACAAATAGATACATCATGCCTTGTTGTACAGTTTCACGTGTTTCCCTCGAGGGATCAACCCTATGTACAATTAAAGAATTACAATTGCTGCTCCATTTCCACCCGGTGAAAACTGCCGAAGGATTATCGATTTTCCCAGGCTATTCATAGTTCACCTCTGCCTCCATCACCATCATCAGCAGCAACATCGTGCACGAGGCCAAACACGCGAGGTCAGCTGCCGGTACCACGCCACGCCATTTACCTGCCCGCTCCAATGTTGATTGCAAGCTGCCTTTTTCTGCTGTGCTGATCCTGGTGGTGGTGTTGTACTACTTTGGGGCTTACACATGGGGAGCATACTTCAGTGTAATGAATAGGGCAGTAATTGCAGTCTGCTTGCGGTGAATTTCCATTATTGTATGTTTCACTCAATTTATGTTAGTCGGTTTGTAAATCGTACACATTCCGATTAAACATGATACCCATGATCCTGAATTGTTGTCACCCTGGAGGAAGAAGGGAAACCCGGACCAAATGAGTGAATGATGGTTCATGAACCGAGTGGCTTTTTAATTACGCCAATTATTTGGCCTCATGAACAATCAAACCACTTTGAACGTTTTTAATAAATTACACTTGAGTTTCCCTTGCTGCCCCGGTCCCGTTGCTTGCATTGATAGCTTCCCATTCAATATTAACCAACTATTCTACCGCCACAGCGGCAGCATCCCGATCTCACAGATAAATTTAAACGCTGCGGTACTCATTATGGAAAACGTGTTTCAGCATCTAGCAATTCGTTTAACCTAATTACTTTATGATGGCTTATTTCACCAACCTCTAACCTCTCCATGACATATGCTCCTACTTGCGATGAAAAAGGTCGGCCTTCATCGTCCTATACCTCTACAATCTAGCACGAGGCAAAATCGATTTGCCTTTCAGAGCGGAGCTCTCTGCTAATCCAATCACGTTACCGAACTCGCTTTTCCCTTCCCCAAGTTCCAAGAACTGTGTATCATCGCCGGTGCAACGTGGAAATGATAGCATTAATATTAACAACTGGCTAATTCACGACGGTACGGAAACACGTGATCCATTATGTCGGTTGATTGTGTCACCCAAAATAGATGCATTTCCCAATACAAATACTTCCGATCGACTTCCTGCCCGAAAAACTAATCAAATCCAATTGAAACTCCGGGAAAAGTTTGAGCCATTCGATTTGGAAGTTCTATCCGGAGCAGTGCTGATGCTGATGCTAGGTACTACGGCTGTGCTGCCGATGTGACGCCGATAGAATTTTAATGTTTCGAGTGAGTTCGAAAGTGCTGGCAGATCAGAAAGAAACCCTGGCATCAGATGCATTCCCTAATGCATCGGATTCGAAGGCGGAGCAAGTGGAGCAGCAGAAGATGCATTGCGATGATGAAAAATGCAAAAAAAAAAAACTGTTTCAATTTATTCAGAAGCGTGGATCAGGCTGTGCTCAAGTCTATCGGAATTCTCGGTAAATTAAAAAGGCATCCACTGCCTAGTAAGGGCTGTGTAGAATGGAAGAAATTGGTGAAATGCAATTCAGAAAATCCCATTGATCAGTTGATGTTTTATGCTACGAAAAAGTTTCTCTGCGTTAGGATACTCAGGCGTTTCATTACTTTCAGTCATCCAATGCGGCACACCCCTCTGGACCATGCCATGCCTTGATGGGCTCCAGTTTAAGGATAGACTTGTTAGAATCCCAATATGGCCGACTCACGATTTCGAGGGCACAAATCTATTTGTAAACAAATCCAGCGCATTTGAGCTTCTTATTTTAGCCTTATTACAAGTGAGTAAGAACAGACTAATTAAATTCACTGTTGTTTGAAGCTTTCTTCTTGAGATTTATGAGTCTGAAGCTCTGAAGCAATCTTGAAGCGGGATTTCAAGACGTTTAACATTTGCTTGCAGTTTTCGCCCTTTTGCATAGTGTAGCTTACTCACCTCCACTTTCGTTCCTGAATTTCTGTCGCTATTGGCTTCGATGTAATCGACGATTTTGCTAGACGTTGGAAATGCAATATAGCACTATGCACGTTTTTTCAGTGGAGTACAGCAGCATAGATTTTACGTTCGAGTTGAATATTTGGATTTTATTGCGTTGACTAATCGTATTCTCGGTTTCTTAATCCATATACTTTTGCTAACCCTTGTGCCGTCACGCCATTACCCAGTACTTGGCTACCAAGGCAATAAAACATCTATCATTCTCCACTGCGCTCAGTGGGTGGAAGTGAGGTTAACCCTACCCAGGTAACTACTAAGCACTAAAATTGACATTGAACAGCTTTTCAGTGCTAAAAAGCTCTATATAAGCATGCCTAATGCTTATAGGGGCCTCCATAGAGTACGTCACGCTTAGAGGGGAGAGGAGGGCTCTGAAAAGGTTGACCAGCATAATACATTGAATAGGAGAATTGGAAAAACCCGTACGAAGGGGGGAGGGGGAGTTAAAAATTCCAATTTTTGGCGTGAAATGGAAGCCCCCGAGGCCCTATAAACAGTAAGAACTAAAATAAGCCCTGTATGCTTATTTAAAGCCTACAAGCTGTAAAGAAGTTTGTCAGTGCTCTGTGGCTTGGAGTACATGACGTTTATATCAATCAAAACTAATTTCGACCAAAACAGACTCAAGTCGGTCATGACTAATACATTTTAACGTAACGGATCAGGATCGGGGGAACAGGATCATTTCTGTTGTCATTCGAAGAATGCTGCTCGGAATGCTATTGTTTAAAACAGTGTTTCCCAAACTTTTAGGAGGTTTCGTCCCCCTTTTAGCTTTAGAAAATGATTTTCGCCCCCTTAAAAAGATTTAATTTTTAAAACTTACTATTGGACACTACTTTGGCAAAACTGATAATCATTGTATCTAAATTTATATCGCCCTCATTTTCATTGATTTTTAATGCCAATGCATTGATAGTCTGCATTTGAAAAAAAAAACTGCATTATTGCAAGTAATATACCATACATTTTGAAATCATGTTGAACAAAATCGAGCAAAATACTGTACTGTGAATATTCACGAACACTTGTTATCCTCAATCAGATGTTTTGCTAGTATTCTGCAAGAGAGATTTTCAACGCCCGAGATGTTTCGTCACAAGACTGGTGGGAAATTGAAAAACAATTACAAAAAAAATTTTATGCTGTGATTTTTTTTCATAATGCAACTCATTTGAGTTGCATAATGTTCATAATGCAACTCAAATGAGTTGCATTATGAAAATTATACAAATATTTTTCATTATGCAACTCATTTCAGTTGCATAATAAACCAGTTTGAAAAAATTGGCCATTATGATATCAAAATGAGTTAGATAAAATATAAATTATGTTACTGAATTGCATAAATGAGTTGCATTATGAAAAAAAAATCACAGCATAAAATTTTGTATGGAACTCGTTGCAAAACTCGATTTTTTCAGCACTCTTCGAATTTATCCAACTCAGCAAGCCTCGTTGGATAAATGTACGACTCGTGCTGAAAAATCAACTCGTTACATAAATAACTATTATACAATTCAACATCATAATTTATATTTTATATAAATCATTTTGGTATCATAATTGCCAATTTTTCCGAACTGCTTCATTCTGCAACTGACATAAGTTGCATTATGAAAAATAATTGTATAATGTTCATAATGCAACTCATTTGAGTTGCATTATGAACATTATGCAACTCAAATGGGTTGCATTATGAAAAAAAAAATCATTGCATAAAATTTTGTATGGAACTCGTTGCAAAACTCGATTTTTTCAGCACTCTTCGTATTTATTTAACTCGGCAAGCCTTGTTGGATAAATGTACGACTCGTGCTGAAAAAATCAACTATTTGCAACTTGTTACATAAATAACTATTATGGAAAAAGTGCAACTCATGTGTATTATCAAATGTAGTCAGCTTTGCTCAGTAATTGAAAATTAAGAAAATCTAGTGATGCGAATTGGATGAATTGAAGAATTGTCAAATAAGTAGACATGCAGACATGCAATCACGGTTTCGAGATAATTCAATACTGAATTTGTGAATCTTTTTTTCAAAAAAGCTCCTAATAATAAATAATGTTTGGAATTCTTCCGGGAAGCTTATCAGAAATATTTCCAAACAATGTGTGGCGACTTTCATCCGAAAAGCGTTCTTAAGATAATCTTAAACTTTATGATTTTGATTGAAATTTCCATAAAAAACGCATATAAATTAAAAAAAACTTTCTTATAAAATTAAAAAAAAAATCTGTTCCTTTCATTGGACGAAAACCAATCATGAATTTTTGCCACAGAAGTTTCTTATTTATTGGATCTGCAGATTCACGAGGAATTCTTTCAAAAGTTCGTGTCTTATTTGCTTTTTTTTATTTTCCCTAAAAAGTTCACATCACGTATGTGGCAATCCTATTCCCACCTAAACCAGAAACAAAAAATCTGGAAATGTCAGGGATCCCGGGTAGAGGCTAATGGCAAACAAAGGACAAAATAATAACTGGTTTTGACATCATATCTCGTTTTGCCATTCTTTTGTTATTATGAAAAACTTAAAATGGCAAATCAATAGCAAAATATACAATCATAGCAAATCTTGTCATTGATATGTTATTCATGATTACCCAACTAACAATCACTCATTTAACAAACACCATTATGACGAAATAATTCAACATAATGTTGAATAACATTTGAATTATTTTCACGTACAACCTATGTTCGGGTTTTGTTCACACAAATTTGGAGAAGTTATAAAGCATCATGTTGTGCACCAACTTAATTTTTTGTTCTTCAAAACGTTTTACAAATGTACAGGAAAGTTGTTATTCAGCTTTGGCAAAAATGACTGAAAATAAATAAAAAGCAAAAATTTTTAACTCTCACGAGAGTAATTATTATTATGAGAACACCTATTATGAAATAAGAATTACATATAAAATTACCTAAATCCGGATTAGAACTCGGGGCCTGTCGATTGCCAGCCGCATGCCTTCCTATCTGCGCCATCCTAGAGATGGTGAGATGCAGCACCCAAAGCAAAACATAATCTTCCCATGACTCAATAATGGTCACTCCTGAACTTGTGTTCAGCAGTGGTGAATTAGCACAGCACGTGGTAACCAACTGAACAACGCCTTATACTTAACAACTGTTCAGCCCAAAACACGTGTTTTCCATTCTGATTTCGCTGTCAGTATTTTTATCGCACGGTGAGAAAACTTGTATCGAATGCGGCCAAAAAGTGTTGGTCCTTATAGAAGATATTGTTTCCAGATGTACTAATTGCGATATAAATATGTTTATATTTTTATTATTAACCCTCTAATACCCAATCCCGCCTTTAGACGGGGTATAGTTTGAGCATTTTTGTAATTTTTGTTTCGTGGAAAATATTTTTTTTTTATATATTTTTGGCTGATATTTAAGACTGTTCTGTATATCTCAAAATGGTTTTTGGTATATTTCAAAGCGTATTTACATTTTTTAAAAATCATTGAAAAATTGATGTTTTAGTCACCTTTTAGAAGTCTTTGTTTATTTTGTATTGAATCGTTACAATTAACACATTTTAAATTTTTCCCAAATCATTCTATCCTTGTTTAATAGTTTAAGGGAATCGAATACACTCTAAAATTATTTTCCTTAAAATTACACGGAAAATAAAATTTTCTGTGGAAAAAATTTAAAATAATGATTTTTCAAAAATAATCATAAAATCTCAAAATGTTTTCATCTCAAAAAATCCGTCCCCCAAATTGACTTCTAGGAAAAAAAAAAGTGTGGGGATGTTCAAAAATAAAAATTAGAAAAATCAAAAACTGAAATTCACGAAATCGAGAATTAAAAAGAATCATCTTCCAAAACATGTTTTAATCGATTTTAGATGACGAAAAATTATATATAGATCAAAATCAAAAATTTGGGTATTAGAGGGTTAAATATCGATCTTTAAAAATGTATGACAATATGTGGTGCGGTATGGTCTTGGACATGGTGCATTCAGAGCATCTGTTCAGGTTATCTTCTCATGCTCAGTCGAAAATCCGTTAAGCAATTTTTTTATTTATGCTGTTGTCATGGAATCTTGATGTTTATGTTCAATAAATAGTGCATATGGATGTTTAGGGATACTTGAAATGTGTCGATTTCTGAATGCTGTTTGGTTATCTAGGTGACTACGGGAACAATATTCAGTAAACACGACAGCACTGCAATGTCAAATGCATCGATCCAAGTGTCTCCTACAATCGAACTGCTGTGGAAGATAAAAAATATAATAATCAAGGTACAAGATATCTTGTTACATGCCTCATTTTTACGTTGATAACGTCTTTTGGCACTCAATGTTAAACTACATAATTCTATTCTGTTTTATTTTATGTGATTCGTTTAGATTATTAGTTCTTTAATAACTTGGTTGTCAGTTTTAGCCATGATTTATCCCATAATCCGAACAAAGTTCCTAGTCAAACTATGACGGGCTGAAGGCGTTTATTTGACAAGTGAAAAGCACATTGTTCAGGAGCATATGCTTATCGATACATCAGCGTAATAAGATGCAGACAAATGTTTTGTTAAACTCCTTTGTTAAGGAATCAATGCTTGCCGAATAAATTTCTTGTTAAACGTTTGAAAAGTGTTTTAATTTATCATAGTTGATACCGATGAGGAAAGTCGAACATTGACTACTTTCTCAATCGAAAAATCATTTAACCAGTAATGTGTAGAGCATAATTTTAGTTCAGCTATCATTACCATTATTAAGCAACAATTCAGCAAGCTTGCTTGTTTGTGACTTGCAATTGTTAGTTGGGTAATGCTAAATTACACATCAATAACAAAAATTACTGTCATGGTAAAACTTGCAATTTAGCACCTTTTATAATGAATTGTATAAAATATCAAATCAATAACATAATTTACATTCCTAGTTAAATTTGCCATTATTTTGATATTGTGAGAAATTATTTATAAACATTAGGCATCATAACATATTTTACTCTTAATATACCATTAACTATTATATTGTATATTTCAAGCATAACTTTTCAATTCGACGAATCTCGCAAAAGTAAACAAATCCGGATTCTTTCGTTTTGAGTTTTTAATTTCCATAAAATAAAACTGTTTTTACATTGATTGATGAACTTAAATTTTATTGAAGAAAAAAAGAAATAGCTCATTTTACCTTTGAATTTGAACTACTAAACCTACCATTATTTTGATCGCCACATAAACAGCTAAATTTGTTCTTATTCTGTTTTCAATAACTCAAGAATGTCATATTTTGTTATTCACCGATAACAGTTAATTTGGGTCTTATTTTGTTATCAATATCTCAATAATAACTTATTTTGTTCTTCAATTTAATCCGCATGCTTTACCATTACTTTGTTATTACAATAGCAAAATAAGTTTTTTTAAGTTTTTCTGCTACCAAAATTTTGTTATTATTTTTGTTATTTTAACTCTTATTTCAAACAAATAAATAACACATTTTGCCATTCAAACATTCTGTTTTAATGGTAAAATTTGCCATTCTTTTGCCATTAAGCTCTACCCGGGATTCAGTTGACATTCTGGACTTATATTTCAATACTTTTAATATATCTCAATTATTTAAAAAATCACCCCCTCTTTTAGTATTTTCGCCCCCCAATTTTGGCTTTTCAAATGTTCGCTCCTTCGTGCCTTCGGGGGGCGATTTCGCCTACTTTGTGAATCTAATGGAATGGATACTAATGGAATCTTTAAAGCAAAGGTGGTGATTCCAGACACGACTCTCATAGCTTGTTAGTTCTACAAACTCTAGCTCCGGCCGGAAAACATTGCGGAAGAGGAGCTGTAACGTTTTCCGACCATTTGTATACAAGTTGGTATTCCTGCATCTCTACTCTTCATGCTGCTTTGTTGGTTTAAAGTTAGTGGATGGCATCCTTAAGGGCGGACGGGACGGTCGGGTAAATATCCGCCATTGCTCTGTTGCTACTAAGATGGTAATCTCAGATTCTACTTCATATTTTGCAACAAAAACCTATCATTGTGTATGCTCACTTGCACTGCACATGCTGATTGTTTTTCATCATCTTCAGTGCAATAGAACTCGAGATTACCATCTTCAAAATCGCGAGGCAAATTGTTAGAAAGAGAGGCAAGATAGGAAAAATAACACGGCGTCCCGTTTCACCTTAACCCTAAAAGGGATACCTTCATGGCCTCAGTTTTCACCTCGCTGAGTGTGTTCCATCGAAGACGAGCTCTGAAAGGCACCTGGGGTCCAATGGACCCCAGGTATCCCTTTTAGGGTTAACTTCCCTCAGTGTGGGAGTTGGCTCAGTTCCGTCCTCTGCTGCATTGGCGTTGTCGTTCCCTCCGTTGTCGTGTTCTCCCATCTCTACGTCCTCCACGCCATTCAGGTGATCGTGGAAGTGCACCTTCCACCTTTCGGAACAGCAGTTCCATTTCCTCGCCATCCGCTTCTTCTAGGCGGCGCTTTTTCTCCCGAAAGAGGCGGGTCTGCTGTTTTCGCTTTTGTTTGTAACGTTCCACGTTCTGCCAGGTTCCTTGCTGCAGCATTACCGCCCGTGCTGTATTCTGCTTCTCCAAAATCGCTATGCACTGCTCTTCGAACCATTCGTTAACTCCTTTCCAAGTACCAAATGGTGTTCTAGGCTGCGTCGTTGGTGGCTGCTTTTACTGTTCTCTAGCAGTTCTCTAGAGGGGACACATCGAGCTCGCCTACGTCTGGCAACGCTGCCTCGAGATCGCTGAGGAGACATCCGGTTGCTTTAGTTGCTCTAGATTATACCGTGGCGGTTGACGGTACCGTACATTATAGATGACGGAATGATTTGGGCGCAATTTGACCATCACCAGATAGTGGTCGGAGTCGATGTTAGCAGCACGATAGGTCCTTACGTCGACAATACCGGAGAAGTGCTGCCAATCAATCAGAACGTGGTCGATTTACGACTCCGTCTGCTGTGGTGATCTTCAGATGGATTGATAAGGGAGACTGCGTTGGAGAAGGTGCTAGGAAGAAGATCTTGAACTTCGTACTATTCATTGCTGAAATTGCAAAAGTCTGTTGAAAACTACAGTGGCGCTTACGTTAACTATGTGAATATGGGCAGTACGTATGGCCATGTTTTTGGAGGCAGCGAAATCAATGAGTCTTGGCCGTATTCGTTCGTTAGCTGGCGGACGCTGAACTTTCCAATCGTCGGTGTGAACTCATGCAGATGAATCCCTCCAAAATCTCCACAAGAGATTTTCCGCCATTAATTCTTTTAAGGATTTGTTACAAGATGTTATATTGGGGATCCTTGAGGAATTCGCGGGGCGGTCCCATCAAGAACTTTCGTTGAGCATTTTTCAAGAATTCCAGGTGAGATTCTCCCGAGAAATTTAAAAGGTTTCCTCTGATATATTTCTTTTGGAATTTTACAGGCATTCCTCTTGCGGTATCTACAGAAGCTTTTTTTCAATTCCTTCAAAAATTCCTCCAGAAATTATTGCTGGTATTCCTGCAGGACTTTCGCCAGATTTTTTTATAAGAACTCCTCCAGAAATGTATTAAGAAGTTTCTGTAGAGTTTTCTCCAGTAATTTCTCTTATGTTTACTCCGTGAATTTATCAAGGAATTTATCATGGGATATCATTCAAGATTCTTTAAGAATATCCTCTTCATGGAATAGTTTTCCAATGGATTTTTCAGGCGTTCTTCATGAGATTCCTCCAGGAATGCCTCTTGGAATTACTTCAAGAATTTATTTTGGGAATTTATCTTGAATTTCTGTAGAGATTTTCCAAGATTTTTTTCAATGAGAATTCTTCTGTAATTGATGCTAGAATTTTTCTCGTGGGATTCATCCAGGAACTTCACCGGATATTCTCTCTGATTTTTTTCTCAGGTATCCGTCCATAGATTTCTCTAGGAATTTCCACTAGAATCCTAATAGGGATTTCTTCAAATATTTCTAAAATAGTTCCTTTGATCATTATTCTAGGAATATTCCAGGATTTTTTCTACCGATTACGTCAAGGGAACTCTTCTAGAGGTTTCTACTGAAGTTACTTACTCGTTTCCTTTAGAAATTCCAGAGCCAACGAAAATCCATTGCAGGATACTAGGGGAATCTATCTGCCAGAATATTTTAAGGATTTTCCCTCTGGATTCTGAGGTTACTCCTCTCAGAATTCTTGAGAAATATGTTTCAAAACTCTGTGAGAATCCCTGTCAGAGCTCTGAGAAAGTTACTATTAGAATTCTGGAAGTATCCGCCTAAGAATTCTATGAGAAGTCTTCCCAGGATTCTGGAATCAGCCCTTTCAGGATTCTGTGAGAATCCGTCTAAAGATTCTGAGAGAACCCCTCTCAGATATTCTGATAGATTTTTCTTTTGAATTCTTGAGAAGATTGGAGCTTATAAACAATTCCTCTTAGGACAGTGGGAAAATCCTTCTCAGTATTTTGGAAGAATTTCCCCAGGTTTCTCGAGAATCCTTCTCCGGAATCAGGATAAATCCTTCTTAGTTTTCTATCCATCTTAGAATTATGTGCGAATTCTTCTCAGTGTTCCCTCTCAAGATTCCGAAAGGATAACTTACAGGATTCAGAAGGGCTTTCCTTAAGAACCATTGAAGTATTCTTCTCAGGATTCAAAAGTAATCCCTTCCATAACTATGAGGCAGTGTCGCTCAGCAATCTGGGATTTTTTTTCGGAATCCTTCTTAAGATGTAGGAATAATCTTTCAAGAATTTTAAAAATCCCAATAAGAATTTAGAATTATGGGTGAATCCATCTCAGAATTCTGTGATAAACCTTCTCACGATTCTGTCAGAGTCCCTTTAAAAATCCTGGAGAAAATTCTGTCAGGATTCTGCGGGAATCCCTCTCAGTACTCTGTGCGAATCCTTCTCCGAAATGTAAAGGATCTTACGCAGGGATGTCTTTCTCATTATTGGAGGAAAATATTTTCTGAAAGCATCCTTCTCAGGTTGCTGAGAGAATCCCTCCCGAGTTCATGGAAAATTCTCTTTCAGGATTCTGAGAGAATCATACTCAGTATTTTAAAGGCATATCCCTCAGCAGTCTAGGGGAATCCCTCTCAAAATTGTGGAAGAATCCTTCTCTCATTATTTGGTGAATTTTTTTTACTAAGATTCTGAAGAAATCGTTCCCAGAAGGAATCTTCGTTTCCATTAACCAGACGTTCCGTCAAACATTCCTATCGGTATCCCTAAAACCTCAGCCATAGTTTTTTTTTTTTCATAAATTCGCACGATAATTCTTTCAGGAAGTCATCCACGGATTCTTTCAACATTGTTTTCTTGCGATCCTTTAAGAAAATGAAAAGTTCCTCTTGATTTTTTTCAAGGATTTCTGTAGAAAGTTTTCCACAGACTCCTACAGAAATTATTACATGGATTATTTTTAAAAATTTTGCCAGGGTTTTTTTTTTAATTTCCCTCTAGAAAAAAAAACCTCATTAGATTGCTCTATAAACTTGTTCAAGGATTCCGAGTACAAGGAATCTTTCATGACTTTCTTCCAAAGTTGATCCATGGATTCCTACAAAAAGTACTCCAGGAATTCGGTTCTAAGATCCAGCAAGGGTTCTTTCAGTTACTCCTTCAGTGGTTTATTTCCTGAAATGTTACCAGGGATTATTTACCAAATTTCCTCAGGGCTACCTTCAGATATTCCCTCAAGAATTTCTTCAAGAGTTCTTTTAGGTATATTTCTATAAGTTTCTTCTGAAACTCCACCAGTTGTAACTCTAGAAGTAGTTCTAGGGATTCATTTTAGAAAAAAAAACATTAAACTTCTTCAGGGTTTCCTTCTGCGTTTTCAACAATTCTATTCCATTAAAAAATCTTGAATGAATGTTTCCAGGAATTTCTTTAGGGATTAATTAAAAAAATGCTGTTGAAAGTCCTAGAATAATTCTTACATTATTACTTTCAGACATTCAGACAGCAATTCCTCCAGATATTCCTGCAAGAATGCGTACACAAACTCCTTTCAGGATTTCCTTCAGATATTCCTTCATGTTTTCTTTAAAAATATCTGACATTTCTTCTATAAGGATAACTCTAATAATTTCTCCATTTATTCACTAAGTATATTCTTAAATATTTCCTTTAAATTTTTACGGAAATTCCTTTAAAATTATCACAAGAGTTTTAAGGGATCTTTACAGAAGTTTATCTATGGTTTCTCCAAGTACTCCTCCTTTTCCAAAATTCGTCTACAAATTTCTCAAGGAATACATTCCAAAAATATTACAATTTTATCAAAGGAATTTTCCAAATAATTTCTCAATTTTTTTCCAGGAATTTCACCAAGGGTTTCCCGAGAACTTGTCCAGGTATTTCTGCAGGAAGTTATTAAAAGAAAATTTCCTCAGATTTCTTCAAGAATTTCTCTGAGATTTCATTCAAAAGTGCTTCCTTAGCTTTCCACAGTGATTCTAATGAAGATTTGTTTAGAAATTCTTTCGGGAATTCCTTTTGGGAGTCGTTCTGAAATTGCTTGGCTGATTTTTTTGTCTTTTTTTGAGTTTCAGTAAGGAATTTCTATAAAAAAAATCATCTACAATTTGTTTACAGATTTTACAGCAATTTCTCCGGAAAGAATCTTTGAGAAACTCTTTTAGTAATTCCTGCAGAAATTAGAACGAGAATTGTTACCAGAAATTACTACTGTAGCTCCATCTGAAAAATCTCCTGCGATGTCTTCGTAGATTACTGCAGAGTTTTTCTATTTTCAATGGATTTTCCGGAGTTTTTCCAGAAATTGCGTTAAAATAACTTTTGAGTTATTTAAGGAATCCCTGAAGGAATATTCAAAAAATTCCTGGAGAATCGTCTCAAGAAATTTCCTACAAGACTCTTGGGTACGTTTGGAAACTCCTAGATGAAATTCTTAAAAAAAATCTGGAAACAATTTCTGGAGTTATATTCTGAGCAATTCCTTGATGAATGCCTATGATCCAAGAGAATTACCGAAGAAATAGTTTAAGAAACCCCCTTTATTCTCAGAGAGACTCGTGGAGCAACAATGCAAGTTATTTCAAGGAGAACATGTATGAGAAATTTCTGGAAAAGTCCGTAGACGGTTTTATGAAGAAATCTCTTTAAAAAAAATGTCATGCATGTATCCCATTTTCTTGCATAATTTCTGAAGGGTTTTGTTCATTCTCATTTGTTCATATCCTTTATCTACTAATAGAAATTTCTCTGTAGAAAATTCTGCAGAAACTAAAAACTAAAAAAACAAGAAGGAATTCTTCAAAGAATCACTGAAGAAAAAAGGTATCTTTGAAATAATACCTGGAAAATAGGGTGGGAAAACTTGGCCAAATGTATGCAGAAATTTTGAGTTTTCGAATTTTGCCGCTAGGTGGCGCTGTAAGCATTCAATAATATGCCAGAGAACTTTGTCGAAGACCGCGAAGTGATCCGACGGCTGTGAAAAAAGTTATACCCTAGGCAAAGTGAGGCAAAGTATTGAGATTTCATTATTGATATTATTCCTTTACATGTATTGGAAAAATAACAATAAAGTTTATCCTCACTTTTCCTAGGATATAACTTTTTTCACAGACGTTGGATCACTTTGCGGTCTTCGACAAAGTTGTTTGGCATATAGTCACCTACAAAAATACCAAAGGGTTTGATTATTGAACGCTTACAGCGCCACCTAGCGGCAAAATTCGAAAACTTAAAATTTCTGCATACATTTGGCCAAGTTTTCCCATACAAACTTCAAGCGTTTTGAGCGCCCCCTTAGCCTCAACCGATTTTGCTCAAATTTTGAACGTAGCTTCTGGGAGTCCAAAACAACTGATTGAGGAGGTAAGACTTGGCATTTTTCGAAATTTTTGTTTTTCATATAAGTGTGGGCCACCTTACTGGAAAAACAAGATAACGATCTGCATGTATCCATTGAAAAAAAAAGAAAAATTATTGAAAATGTTATTGAATAGATTCTAGAGTAACTTCAGCGGAAAAATTATGGAAACAAATTCTGAGAGAATCCCTGAAGGAATGTCTGAATAAACCTTAAACATTGTTTGGAGAAATACCAGAAAATAACGGATAAACTCCTGTAGGAACTTTCAGAAAAAAATCTTAAAAATGTTGTAGAGGAATTTTCAAATAAATGCTCTTGAAATTCCCTGACAGTAATATCTGAAGGAAACTCTGGAGAAATTCATACAACGATTTCTGTAAAAGTTTTAAGAAAATTACCTGGGTTTTTGAAGGAAAACCATTGAGGAATTTCTATAAGAATCTCCCAATGTTTGTGAATAAAGAATCTACTGGAATTGCATCTTTTAAAGAAACGTTTGGAGGAATTCATGTAGAAACCCCTATAGAAATTCCTGGAAAAAAAAACTTTATGAGAAACTTCTAGAAGAATTGCCGAAAAAATTCCAAAGAAAAACATTTGGATAAAAATTTTGAGAATATTTCTGGAGCAATTTCTTCAAAAATGTTATTCAAGCATTACTCCAAGCATGAACTCAATTTAGCAATCCTTGAAGGAATTCCATATAGAATGCCTTAAGGAATCCTAGGAGGAATTTTGGATGTCTTTTTTGAGGGAACCCGTGTACCGGTTTCAAGATATATTATGTGAGAAATTTCTTGAGAAACTCCTAAGGATGTCCCAAAATAAATTTCTGGAGGAATAACTGAAAGAATCTGTGGATAAATTTTTAAAGAAATGCATGGACAGGAAGTGGTGCTGTTTCTAGAAATCTTAAGAGAAATTATTGCTTAAATCATTCTAGGAATTTCTGAGAAAATCTTGATTCTGTAAACATTTCAGTATTTTTTTTTATAAATCCTGAAAGAATCCTCAAAGGCAATTGGCTTCTTTAGCGCTGTTTAGATAATTCCATATTCAGAATCTGCATGCAAAACTGAGCCGAAATCCTAATTTTCATGAATTTTGGTGCCCGGGAACCAATTTAAAAATCTGATTGAAGTTTGTATGGGAGTGATTTGTCGAATCACCCCTCGTCGCATTTTGTACTGGATGGAGCTGTCAAGCAATTGGCCAGCTGTCAAAAGGTGATTTCGAAAAATCTCTTCGAAACCGATTTTATGTACCAAAATGAAGTTCTAAAAATCTGAAAAAAATCATGTTTGTTCAGAAAAAGGTGCTCTTCCGTATAAAATCAAAAAATCAATACATTTTTCTAAATTTAAAAACCCAATTCTGACAGTGTTCCTGGAAGTAATCGTGGAGAACTTTCTAAAAACTTTAAGGAGATATCTTGCCAAACTCATAACAGCAAGAATGTTCCTTCCGTGATTATTACAGAGAAAAAAATCGTGAAATAATATTGCATGGAGGAGTTTTCGCGGAATAATTCTCAATTAGGCACAATAATGAAGTCATTTTCTTGTGGACGTACCAGTATAGGGGGCGCTGAAGTTTGGAAATATTGAGTAACTAGCTCTGATTTTTTCATGCCAGCACTACATTTATAGATCCGGGGAAGCAAGCGGTAGGAACTCGTGAGGACCAGATTTAAGTAAAATACCTTATTTTGGAAGTTTCTTCTTTGGTGTCACTCTCTAGTTTGGATCCCACTGCGCTGATGTACGATATTAGTAATAAAAAGCTCCCAGTTACCTAGTAGTGAAAGTTACAAGCTAAGAGGCTGTCTCAGTGGGTAGGTAAATAAAATAAGAAGAAAAGGAGGTAAAGCTCGCCTTGAAAGGCAAGCTAAAAACTGACCATTGGATAAGCGTGGACCATATGCTCTTCTTTTCACCTGATTAGGTATTGTTCACAACTCATTTGACTCTTTGATCAATGCAAAGAAGGGTGATATAGGATTTATGTGCACAAATAATGCCTTAGTTTATGGAGTGTAACTAATGCAGATAAATGTTGCTTTGGCGCAACCAAGTGCATCTAATGTATTATTGCTTGCAAGGTCATTCAACAACAACAAAAGGAGAGAAGCACGGTTCCAGTTTTCACATGGTTTGCTTTAAGAGCAATGCTCTAGTCTGTGCGGAGGAACAAGATTTTTGAGCGAAGCAGCCTAATACGATGTTCTTCTTCTTGGCGTATTGTCCCCACTGGGACAAAGCTCGATTCTCAGTTTATTGTTCTATGAGCACTTCCATAGTTATTAACTGAAAGCATCCTGTGTCAATGATCATTTCGCATGTGGATTGTGTATATCATGTGGCAGGCATAAAGGTCCTTAATGCACACGGAAGTCAAGGAAGTTTCTTTTTCGAAAAGATCCTGGATCAACCATGATTCGAACCCGGCACCCTCAGCATGGTCATGCTGAATACCCACGCTTTCACAATTATGGCTATAAGGCTATATGCAACATGAAAACAGAGTAAATAAATCACTATTGCATCGAGCCCCATATAGCCACAGTTGTGAAGGAGTGGGTATTCAGCATGACCAAACTGAGGATGCCGGGATGGCTTTCGTATATGAAAATCATTCCAGCATTATTCGGAGTTGGCGGTTGCAGGTGGGATTGCAACCCGGCTGGTTGGCATTAAATATGATATGCCGGGGGTTACCGTAATGTTAACGAGAAAGCTATTAGTTAATTACTTTGGATATGCTCATAGAACACTTGTCAGCCATAAAGGGTAAGAAGAGGAAGAAAAACGAAAAGAAGAAAGCGGCGAGTAAGATACAGAGGAAAAGGATGTAACAAAGATTAATATAAAAGTGTCATTTTTAAAATATTCAGCTTTATTTGTGTCTTTGTGCTGTATCAAGCTGGGACAATGGGACAATCGTCCATCTTGCCATTAATTTGTTTCTTTCAATGCTATCGAAAATCAATAAGATCTGTTCAACTCCATACCACAGAACCGCTTCATTTGGTTGGATCTTCAACCCTGCCAGCAAACAATAGCGTACCAAAGTCCTCATCTTCGATAAAGAACAAGAAGGGCCGATTGGCGGTGAAAATTTGCGTTCCATCTCCGCCAAATTTGTTGACTAGTTGGATTTCTACAAATTAAAGAACAATTCCGGTTATTTTTTGAGCATTTTCCGTTCAAATATCCTCTCTCTTACCTGTAGCTGCATAGGCTTCACTTCCCAGGTGATTGATGCTGATTCCAGCCTTCTGGAACACTCGTGAAACTCGCACCTCGTTTCGGGTTCCCTTGCCACGTGCCAGCAGAGGGAGGGAGGCATTTTGTGAGAAAATTTCACGAATGCCGATCTGAAACAAGAGCACAATGTTACTACCTGTAAACTGATACACCTCAATTGACCAACTTACATCCTTCAGTGGCTGGTTCAACTCTTCGGAAAAGTCAAACTTGAACTTTGGAATGGTAACGTTCACTTCAGTTTCGTCCATGTACCACAGAGCCTGATGGAGGGTGGTAGGAGTGATTTTCTCCAGAACATCATCAACAGTCTTTCCTTGGTGTGGTAGGATGAAATACATGGCGAATTTTCCTCCACGATACGACAAACGCAGAAGCTGAGCGTCCAATGCCGCTGAATCATCGTAGTAGAACTGACCATTTTGTTCCATGAATGGAGCTTGCACTTGCTTCTGCTTGCCATGGAAGGTCAACATTGGCGTGTATTCTGGGAATGGGTAAGTCCACAGTCCCTTGAAGTATATGGCGTTGATCAACGTGATAACCGCTCCTTCCAATCCATCTGCAAAAGAAATGATTTTTTTTATTATGCTTCTTGTAAGATTACTAAGATTTTTACCAGGAGTAACGAGTTCCGAAATGCGTCCGTGCGTTGTTTTGTTCACCCAGTTATTGATCAGTTCTGCGGCATTTTTCGGGTTGGAGAAAGGAACTTTGTCAACCGTGGCGCTGTAGTAGTGATCCGAAATGATCTGATACTTGGAGATAACGTCAATGTACTCCTCGACGAAGAACTTGGTGGCAATCTCCAGGTCGTAGTCGTGGTGGGTTGACTGAAAAGAAAATTTCAACAATGCAGTAAAGCAACATTTGAAACATTTCCAAACCCATCTTACCAGTGCCGAATCCAACCATTGGCGATACTTGCTACGGGTCGCGTTCAGATCACCGTTGGGCTCCAACACAGTTTTCAGTTCTCGCTTGGTCTGCGTTTCCGAAAGCTCGGCAGCATCTCCGGTGGCTTCGTACAGGAGGACTAGCAAAATTTTCACCGAAAGTGGAGATATGATCGTGTTGGCCTTTTGTGATGCGAAGACTTGCTGTTAAGGAGAGAACAGTATTTCATTATTACAGGTTTTTTTTTTTCACGTTTCAAAGTTATTACAAACCTTGGTTAGCTTCCAGTCAAATTCGACATTTCTCTGTCCCCGGAATGGTTGTTCATCGTTATTGATAACGTCATTACATGTGCATGATGCAATGATGCAGACTGTGGAAAACAATTACAAAATGTTTGTTTTGGGTGCATTTTTTATCCGATAAAAGTAATCTATTAATTTTTACTACGAGTTTCTGCATTGAACAGGTTTATTTAGTATTTACAAGCATGAGTCACCTGTTTCACTTAAGTTATGTGAGATTTTTTTCATATATATGATATTTTTTGTACTAGAAAAGAGAAAGAGTTTAGGAGGTTAAACAAATCTAATTTAGGTAAACCGGTAGGTTTGAAAAGTGCGCCAACGAGCGAACACAACCACTGAATGCGACTATGCTCAACACATTCGGACTCACGATCAAATGAAGTGATTATCTATCCTTCGAAAAAGGCACACTATATATTACCGAGACGTCAGGTGTAGAATGTAAATCCGCTTATGATTACACAAAGTTTGGAAGTCGCAAATCACCATGACATAACCAAAATCACAGTCGATCTCCGTACATTGTATAGGTCATATACAGTTGAAACTTATCCTCTGAAACTCCCATGAAACAAAACTTTACCCCTCCCCCCTCTCCAAACAATCAAGAAACCTTTTCAGGTTACCACAGGAAATCCATAAAACCATCATAGAAGCATCTCAGATCTCCCTGAAACTATGTAGACAGGACATTTCTGAGGTCTTCCCTAAATCTCTTCGGGGGGGGGGGGGGGGATGTTCTAGTTAATAATGTGTCCAGAAATTATTGAAAACATGGATTTCTCTGGGGAATTCCTACAGAATGTGTTCCAGAAATTCCTTAAGAAATCCCTCCTGGGATTTTCTGAGGAATTCCTCATGAGATTACTTCCGGGATCGCTCCTGAGGTTTCTTCAGAAAGTCCTCCAAGAATTCCTCCAGGGATTCCCTCAGGCATTCCTCCAAGTATTGAATTAGGAATTCCATATAGGTTTCTTTCAGGACAGCTTCAGGTATTATTTTAACCCTTATGTGGTCGACAGGGTACCCGGGTACCCAGCGCCCATTTGAAAAGCAAGGTGTAGAAAAAGCAAAAAATTGCCGGACACATAACGGTTAAAAAATCCCCAGGGATTCCTTCAGGAGTTCTTCTTGGATCTTTCAGGAATTCCTTTTGGAATTCCTTCAGGAACTCCTCCAGGAATTCCTGCTAGAATTGTTTAGAGATTCCCTTACGAATTTCCTTGGCATAGCTTCCGGGATTCCTCCTGGGATTCCTTCAGGATTTGCTTTAGGGATTCGTCCAGAAGTTCTTCCTTTCTTTCTCTTCTTGACGTAACGTCCTCATTGGGACAATGCCTGCTTCTCAGCTTAGTGTACTATGAGCACTTCCACAGTTATTAACTGAGAGCTTCCTCTGCCAATGACCATTTTGCATGCGTATATCGTGTGGCAGGCACGAAGATACTTTATGCCCAAGGAAGTCAAGGAAATTTCCTTTACGAAAAGATCCTGGACCGACCGGGAATCGAACCCGTCACCCTCAGCATGGTCATGCTGAATACCCGTGCGTTTACCACCTCGGCTATATCGGCCCTCCACGAGCTTTGAATTCCTTCAGGATATTTTCAAGTATTCCTTCTGTGATTTCTTCAGGAAATTTCTCTTTAGATTACTTCAGGAATTCTCTCTGGGATTTCTCCAAGGATTCCTCCAGGAATTCCTGCTGGGTTCTTCCAAGATTTTCCGCTGGGATTCTTCTGAAATTCGTTTAGACTCTTGAGATACCTCCAGAAACTCCTCTATAAGTAACGACCTCAGAACTACGCCACATTTGGGCCACAATCGCATGATGGTTGCTTAATAATACGCATTGCGAAATGATTGACTTTTCCATTTCTAGGCAAAATTGACAACATGCTTATGCATATCTTTAGAAATGAAAACATTTTTTTTTGTTTTTATTAACTTGCAAATAAAAGCACTAAAAAACACTATTTTTTATATTTTGTAAATATATTCCATAATTCTTATATTAGGAAATAAAAAAAATGTATATGTATAGTGTACTAGTCAGTGTCGGTTGACGAAATGAACAAATAAAAAAAGCCTTCAGGAATTTCATTAGGGATTCCTCCAGAGATTCTTCCAGTGATTTCTCCTGGAATTGCTCAAGTGATTCCTGCTGGAATTGCTCCAGTGTTTTTTCAAGTAATTTCCCCTATAATTTTTCCAGGACTTCTTCCTGGCATTCATCCAAGGATTCCTAAAGGCTTTATTTTAGAGATTTTATCCACAAATTTGCCCAGAGACTCCTTAAGCAGCTCCTCCAAGAATTCTCCCAGGAGTTATCCTAGGAATTCCTCCAGATATTGCTCCAGGTCTTCCTCCAGCAATTCCCCAAGAAATACTTCCAGAAATTTCCCCAGGAAGTCCTGTAGGGTATCCTTCAGAAACTCCACCAGGCGTTCCACCAGGAACTCCTCCAGACATCCCTTCAGGAATTTCTCCTGACCTTACTCCAGGAACTCGTCCCGGCAACCCTCCAAGAATTCATATATGATCATAATTATTCATGGAGTTCTTCCAGGAATTCATATAGAATTTTTTCCAGAGATTGCTCCAGGAATTTCTCAAGGGAATGCTCTAAGGCTTCCTTCAAGGATTCCTCTCTTTCAAGGATCCCTCTAATTTTTTTCTAAGAATTTCTTCAAATTTCATCAAGGGTTTCGTCTTGGAATTAACCACGGATTCCTTCGTGAAATTCTCCTGAGATTTATCCAAGAACTTATCTAGGAATTGCTTCAAACATTCCTCCAGGAGTTCCTCCATCAAGAATTTCTCCAGATATTTCTCAAATAATTCTTCTATGGGATAAGACTTTATTTATGAAATCTTTCATAAATTCGTCATGGAATTCATCCAGGAATTTCTACAGGGATTCCTGTTGGAGTACATCACGTTTTTTTTCCAACGAATCTACCAGGGATTCATCCAAATATTTCCCCAGAGATTCCTCTAGGGATTACTCCGAGAGTTCCTCCAGAAATTTCTTCATGATTAGAACCATGCATTCTTTCAAAGATTCCTCCAGGAACTCTTCAAGGAATTCCTCCAGGAACTGGTCCTGGAATTGATCTTGAAACTCATCCAGAAATCCAGACATTCCTTCAGGTACTCCTCTAAGAATTCATCCAGGATATCATTTGAGAATGCTCAAGGGAATGCTTCCTGGAGTGGCTTGAAATTTTATTTAGGAACGCCTCCAAGAACTCCTCCAAGAGTTCCTCCACAAATTCCTCCCGTAATTAATCGAGATATTCCTCCAAAAATCTTGCAGGTTTTCCTCCAGCAATTCCACAAAGGATTTCTCTAGAAGTTCCTTCCAGAACTCCTCTAGGGATTTCTTCAAAAATTCCTCCAGAGATTCATCCATGAATTCCTTCAGGAATTTCTCCAGGGATTTCTCCAAGTTTTTTTTCCAGGGATTTCTTCAAGACTTCTTCCATGGATTGCTACAGTGATTCCTACTGAAATTTCACCACGGATTTCTTCAAAAAATCCTCCAGAGATTCATTCAAGAATTCCTTCAAGGATTGGGACGCCAGGAATTTCTCCAGGGTTTCCTCCGGGCATTAATTCAGGCATTCCTCCGTGAATTCTTTCAGAGATCTCTCTACGGATCCCTGCGAAAATTCCGCTAGGAATCCATGAATGAATAAATGAATGAATTCTTCTAGGCATTTCTTCAAGGAACTCCTCCAAGCATTCCCCCACGATTGAAACCTGGGATACTTCCAGCAATTCTTCCAAAGATTCTTCCAGGAATTCTTCCAGGGATTTCTTCAGAAATTCCTCCAGGGATTTGTCCGGAATTTCTCTTGTGTTTTTTTTTCAAAAATTCCTCTCAATATATTTTCAAAAAACTATTCGGGAGTCTTCAATAAGTTCAAAACTGCTCCAATAATCCAATACTCAAGGAATTCTTCAGGGATCATTTAATTAATTACTTCAAGAGATCATTTAGAAATTCTGTCTTTAGGAGTTTTTCAGGCATGTTTTGAGGGTTTTCTTTTAGAAAGTACTACAGGTATTCTTTCTTCCAAAAAATTGTAAAGGTTTTCTTCCCTTTAAAATGCCTCGTGGGTTTCCTCCAATAATTGTTTTAGAACTTATTCAAGGATTCCTTCAGGGAATTCTACCAAGGAATCAGCACCACACTGATTTGTGTAGAACAGGCGAGTTTTTTCATCGTTTGAAGAATCAAATACTGCTTTCAGAATAATATAATAATGTTATCATATTCAGTGATCGCTCAAACAGCCCCTCCCCCCCTCCTGACAGAAAAGTTGGCTACGCCCCTGCTGCGTACAGCAGCGAACACTCAGGTCTTAACCTGACCGGTAAAATAAGTATTACTTCTCGTGCTGCACAATCCAGATCACCAATGAGCATTTAAATAGGCAGTATTTCAGTTTCAAATCTGCATTCCACCTGCTTACTGCCGTACAATAGCAATTCGACTGCTAAGCTTCCCCTAATAAGCAATCGTACTGCTGTTTGACATCTAACAGCTGTTGCGTAGCATTCCAAATGCACGGCATGTTTTGGTGAATAAGCATATAAATTGCTTCTTTAATGCCATATAACTGCTAGGAGAGATGAATGATGCTAAAACTGTAACACAACAATGCTGACAACAACTAATTTATGTGTCATGGCTGTAGGACCGGTATCATTCGGGTGTTATTTTAGTCATAGGTAGCATATGAAGCTAATCAACGAGAGTAAAGAGGCGTTTCCAAATAAAGCTCCCCGGGTTCATTTCTCATGGTTGATGTTAATTATAAGCACATGCCCGATCCCGGGTTGAACGAAATAAGTGCTGGTTTTGAGCCTTAAATAGATCAAATAATCAATGCACATTATCTAATCATCTATATAGCTTATACTGTAGCGTGGTTCTGTACCATCTTCAACCCGAGGGTCGAGAGATCTAATCGCGGTTTCGCAGAAATTAGCAAAGAAAAACAACAGCCAACATACCTCAAGTTGCAAAAGTTGTACAAGATAGCGAGAGAAAAAAATGAGAAAAGAAAGGGAAAACAGGTAAGAAGCAGAGAAATTGAGCATGGCAAAATGGTTTGGTTTTAGTTTTGGCAATCGGAAAGATATGAAGGTTAAGCATTTAATCAGCGGTATATTGAGCCGAAACCGGCATTTAAGCACTCATGGCGCATATACGGCAGATTGGTATTTAATAACCTGCTGTTAAGGCACATATAGTGCTAAATAAATGCTACTTCAGCTGCTTATTGGTTACCTGGGAAGTTACACAACTGTTCCTTCTTTACACTACGGTTATAAGATATGTAAGTTTTACGATAATTATTCTTTTTAAAATTGAAAGAATATTTTGCTGTGTGACCGTGAAAAACCGCCAATCAGGAAGGACATGAAAAAAAAAACAATGGCTTTACAGGTTTGGGTTCTCGAGCTCGCACCACCATGTATTGGTTTATGACGCAACTTTATGCTTTTATGACTCAGCGGCACGGTTCCATGATTCAGTGTTATGATAACGCCTTTGGCAACCACGACTTTTTTTTCATGAAAATACACGCTTAAACCGTCCAGCACTAAAGTGCATAATTTCCAGACTACACCAAAAATGTGTAACCCTTACAAATTCACAAAATCAGCTCATGCGTACACTCGAGAAGAGTGTAGGAGCTGTTTTTGTGAATGTGTAAGGGTTACACATTTTTGGTGTGGCCTGGAAATTATGCAGTTATGAGTAGGTCTTACACATTTTAGATGTTGAGCGGTTTTAGCGTGTATTGAGAAATATTTAAGATGTCATGATATCATGACCCGTAGTTATGATATCATAACGTGGAATATTTGTGATTGCATAAGGTTTTCGTCATGAATTTTGAAACAGGGTTTTCACGTGTAAATGTAAAGGGTGTGACCAATATGTGAATGTGGTTCATGGTCATGTGGGGGGGTTGTTTACTTTTCATCACACTTAATTTGATGATGCTGGATCTAAATTGAGTATTTAAAATCTTTCGTTTGAGGTACTCTATGTGTAAATATTAAAAGAAAACAGTAAGGTAAAGATTGACCCACTTTTAACACCCAAAATTAGTAAATTTCTTTAAAAATCGTCTGATTTTGACAACTTTTATTCTTTTCCAAACATAAACTATAAGTTACCATCAAGTTTTACTAAAAGTTAAGCTCAAAAAGCCTACCATAAATGAAGAAAGGCGTTTTGTGAGGCATCTGAGAAACAAGGAATAATCGAATATAAAATAAATTGATATTTTTTATAACATTATATCTGAAATTATTATTATGAAAATTGTCATACCATCTTTAACAATATAACTGATTTACGTCAATACTTCTTCCATTTATGAAGAACTGTCGCATCCTCAGCGGTTGATGGACGTGGATACCATAGTGACCAAATTTACTCCGCTGAGCAACTTCCCCTCAGGTAATGGCAAACAATTGTGCATTGCTGATAAATAAAGCATTAGTATATGAGCAAATGACAGCACATATACCTAGAAATTATTTTTTTTTGTGTTATCTCTCATTGTATGTTTAGCTCTGCACTGTTCCAATCCGTATGATTGAGTTTTAAGTTTTGTCAATCATTTTCTCAAGATTCCGTTTTCATATATACCAAATATTATCTTCTAAAATAAATGCCAATTGATCGGTTATTTTTTTTCGAATGTTTATCTTATTCAAATCCATTCGAACCAAAATTGCTCCAACAAGTCGAAAGCAATACATCATACCGGCATCGGGAACTAGTATACTTGTCGACGAACACAAACACAAAGAGCAGCTCTCGAAGCCGGTAGTCGCCGCGCTGCGACAGTGACGATCATCCGAGCTGCGTTTGCTTCGCTGACGAATCCCGGTTCGCCGGGGAATCCCATCTTCCGTCGCAAAAGAGAAACAAAACTCGATCCACCACACAGCTGAGCTGAAAAATATCACCACCGCGCCGCCGGCAGCCCAGGGCAAAGTTCCTCTCGTGAAGAAGTTCAAGATCTTTGCTGACATGGTTCAAATCAATGCGATGCGATAGGCGGCAACCGCGCGCGCATACTCGACTCAAGCGAGCGGAAGAACCAGACGGACCGGTTTGCTATATGCGGTTACAGTGGATCACAGTTTTAGACAGTAAGTTCGTTGGACCGCAAGCCATCGTTACCCGATGGCACATCTTTCGGGTTTTGCAAAACTGACCATTTCGAGTTTTTTTTTGATAATTTCACTGCAACTAACGATTGATTCATTCCTCTCCATGACTCGGTTGGATTTACAAATGCAATCGATCTGTTCAACCTTTAGAATTCAGGGTTAAGTAATCTAACGAAGAAATTTGATGCTGCTTGGAACGAGCTTATCAACAATAACACGGGGAAGTACAGCTCAGAAATATTACTGGGAAGGCATTCTGGGAAGCATAGAGTGATAAGCGGGAATTCGACAATCTCGTTGTTTTAGGCCAACACAATATTAGCACATCCGGTAGTTATCTAACTATTCACTAATTTTCATAAACCACATTTACACTTTCACTGAACATCAAGAATAAACATTACAATACTCACAAATTATCACACTTAATACTCTCATGGTGGTGTGTTTGCCAGCAAGTCGTCCGAGAGTCCTGCTTCGTCCAATCTCCAGTGGCAACTAAATCGGATTGATACCGGTGATCGTGCGGTACCCTTCGCTGTGCTTTTGTGACTAATATTTACCCGAACGATCGCCACCGCCACAAGAAATCGTCAAATATGAGTGTCTCTATCTTGTCGATGGATTTTTACGTGCGCGACGCCGTCTCGTCGCGTCGTAGTCGTTTGTATTGATATGCTTACGACCAACGACGGCGACGTGAGTGCTGTATGCGGCGCAAAGTGGGCTTTGGGCAAACCTGTTGGTTGGAGAATCTGAGAATGGAAATTACTTTTAACGATCGGGATTACCCGATTCCCACCCATAGGCGGTGGAGACGTTGTTTTTGCATGCGAGGACGCATTTATGCAAATATTATTGGTTTTGGTCCTGAATGGGGTATTTTTCTGGAAGAAATATACTATTTTGTTCACAAAATGTAGAGTCAGAACATTTTGTTGATTTATATATAGTTTTTGTTCCTTATTATTACCCCCCATAAAAAAGTAGGATTTGTATAGGTCTAACTAGACTGGGGGCTAAACTGCTAAAGCAGTCATCAAACAGTTTTTTCCATGAAAAATCAAAGCCAGCACTTTCGAGTAGCACTGGTATATGGTCGGCGTTAAGTCAGCCCGGACAATCTGTTTTTCAATGATTTCGAGAAAATGTCCTGCAAATACTTGAAATTGCAAATCTTTGGCATTATTTTCAGAAATGTTATTATTATTTTATAGTAGGGGAACTTACATATATTCGGCAGTTTTGTTCTCTTCGTCATGGTTTTTTAAACCTGTTGACCTCAGACTTGGCCTTAAATCCTTCCCAACAAAGCTGAGTTATGTGCCCAAATATCAGGCAGTTCGGCCCACAAAACCGCCCTGAAAAGGGCACTGTAATAACACATAAAGCGAAAGAGAGCCTATAGCTCTTTACCACAGCGGGTTAAGAACAACAGAATATCCTGAATATTCAGATCTCTTAAGTCAGTTTCACTAAATAAGTGTTTACTGAATACTCGGAAAAGCAGTTGCGCAAAGCTGGACAGTTACATATCAAATGATAAGTTCCATAATCGGATTCACAGCTATCACATGCAAATGAATCAGCTTGCTGAATATTCGCCATGTGATAGCTGAGTCGGCAGTGGCCAGTCAATGCTTTGACCAGCATGCTGCAATTCTGCTTTGACAGATTTGTAAGATACTTCGCCACCCTTGGGGATGGCTCAGTACAACACAATTTGGTTTGACGACATGACTTCAAACTATTCCAGTATTGAGTGTTGAGTAGCAGCCCTTCAGCAATCTGAAGCTTTACCCAACACTTCGATATCGGAATAGCTGGCTCAGGGCCAATGAAGTCATGTAATGCTCCAGTGCGAGCCAACTCATCAGCCAATTCATTTCCAGCGATGGAAGAACCAGGCACCCATACAAGGTGAACAGCGTTTACTGAATTCAGCTCCTCGATTTGAGTTCGACAAGCGATAACTATCTTCGACTTTGGAGTTGCCCGAAGCAAGTGATTCTAAAGCAGCCTGGCTATCTTAACAGAAGTATATTACTTTGCCCATAACGTGCTGCTGAAGTGCTAATTGTGCTCCGCACATACAGTGTCGGACAAAACAATAAGACCACCAGCCATTTTTCATACAAAATGGTCAAGTTTGACGATGTGATGCTCGGTTTATAGTGAACCAATTTGGCTGAAATTTTGACAGTCGCCATGGAGTTACGTGAATTTTGATTTGTATTTAATTAAGTAAGTTCTGCTAACTACATCAATAGTTACAGATATATGAAACGACAAAATAATAGGGCCACTTTTAGATTGCCGTCATCAAATGATATATGAGAGTACCTGATACTTGATGATTGATAAACAAGTACTAAGATTAAGGATGCCATTTAAATTAGGGGACATTTTTATTCAATTGACTACAAATATCCATCATAAAAATTTGGTGTCAGAATTTTGTGGCACCGGATATCTGTAACTTTGGAAGGAGTGAACAGAACTCAATCAATTTAATACAAATCAAAATTCCTGTAAATACATGTTGGCTGCCAAAATTTCACCTAAATCGGTTTACTAGAAACCGAGTACCATATCGTCAAACTTGACCATTTTTTATGAAATAGGACCGGTGGTCTTATTGTTTTGTCCGACACTGTAAGAGCAAAGATTTCGGTGCAGTGTCTACCAAGTGAGTAAGACAGATACAGCCTTAACTCACGAGAATAAACATCAGCACCTGCTCGACCTTCGAGAAGGGTGCCATCAGTGTAACATACGATGCCGTCTGAAATACTTCTTTCCAGATATCCAAATATCCACTCTTCCCGGGAAGCGAATATTGTGGAAAATGTCCTATATGGAAAATTACAAGCAATTGTAAGATCACTTGGAGCAAGGACAATTTTGTCCCAATTCACCAAAAGTGGAAACAACGAGGTGTGTGTTGATGTGCTGTTCACAGGAGTTTCCTCTAGTAGACCGAGTACCCGTAGACGGTAAGTGCAAGAAAGTGCTTCTTGTTTGAGATGAATGTGTAAGAGAGCAACGTCAAAGAGAACTTCGAGCGCTGCCGTGGGAGTTGAAGAGAACGCTCCAGACATTGCCATTAAGCACATCCTTTGGAGATGGCCTAACTTTGATTGAATCTTTCTCATTTCGCCCTTTTGCCACCACACAAGACATCCATAGGCCAATATTGGCCGAACAACAGTTGTGTAAATCCATTTGATATACTTGGGTTTTAGACCCCAAGTTGTACCAAAGGTTCGCAGGCATTGCCCGAAGGCCATACAAGCTTTCTTGATTCTGAACTCAATGTGAGGTGTCCAGGAAAGCTTGGAATCAAGAATGACTCCAACGTACTTTACCTGTTCAGTCACATCGATTTCAGAATAAAAGAGACGCAAAGGTCGAACGCCATTACGGTTTCGCCTTTCCGTAAATAGAACAATAGACGTTTTACTCGGATTAACCGAAAGGCCATATTGGCGACACCAACCCTCAACTACCTGAAGGGCGCTTTGCATCAGGTCAAAAAGAGTGGTGATACACATACCAACTAACAATGCTAGGTAGTCGTCGGCAAAACCATAAGTAGGAAAACCGCTATTATTGAGTTATGCTACGTAACCGGCTAAGCAGTCTCTTGATGAAATCAAACGATGTTATTTGACTTTGCCCAACGTTTCGACCACTTTTGGAATAAACTTTACAGTAATATCCCGCCAGGATTTGGGTTATATACCTGTAGCAAAACTGCAAACAAGTATTTTTTTTTCAAAACATGTTTGAAATGATCGAAACCCTTCTGAAGCAAAATAGGATAAATCCCATCTGCCCCAGGAGATTTAAAAGGAGCAAAGCTATTAAGTGCCCATTCAATCGATTCTATAGTTACGATACTCCGAGCCGAAGCCAGGGAATCGTAACTACAAGAAAAGACATCAGGTTCATCCGAAGATGTAATATCCACACATCCAGGGAAGTGTGTGCTGAATAAGCATTCCAGAACTTCCTCATCAGAGGAAGTCAGATCGCCATTTGGCAAACGTAGTTCGTTCACTCGGAAATCCTCAGATTCGCAAGGATTGTATTTAACCGACTGACTTCACTCAAATTGGAAACATTTGTACAAAGGTATTTCCAGCCGGATCGTTCAGCAGACCGGAGAGCTTTCCTGTAGGCCTTGCGAGCCGACCTGAAAGCCTCCGAATCAGCCGAACGTCGTCTGTTCCAACTATTTCTACATTGTTTCCTGAGTTTCGCCAGATCAGAGTTCCACCAAGGGGTTTCTCTTGTGATCTTCACAGACCGTAGAGGGCATGCTTCTTCAAAAGCTTCCATGATGAAGAAGGTCGTTGTAGTATCAACGGCATCATCTAAATCACTTGGAGTGTGAATGGATGGTGAGTATCCATGAAATTTGGCCGCAACCAAATCAGTAAAAAGATCCTAGTTTGTTGACCGGGGATTCCTGAAACGCAATATTTGCGAAGTAACATTTAAATGCTTATAAAAGATGTAGCGATGGTCAGATAAAGATTCTTCATCTGACACATGCGAATTGGTCAGCCCGTGACTAATTCTACTAGAGCAAAGCGTTATGTCTAACACTTCCTCTCTAGCAGATACCATGAAGGTTGGGCGGTTGCCTATGTTAAGTTATGCAAGATCTGTACTACTTATGTACTCTATCAAACTGGAGCCTCTCAAGTTAATGTCTGAGCTGCCCCAGATGATATGGTGAGCATTAGCATCACTGCCAACAATAAGCAGAGGCCATTTGAAGTACAGTATTCGATGACTTGTTTGAAAGCATCCGTAGGGGATGATTCATTATGCGGTAAATAAACCGAACAATAGACGTATTTCCTGTTGAGGTTTCTAACAAATACATCGATTGTGATAGCACACACATCTGTGGTGGTTAGTTCAGAGATGAGTGTAGCAACTATTGCGTTGTTCACAAGCACACAGGCTCGAGGCATGACACGCGAGTTTGCCATTTCATGTTTACTGAAAGTGGCAAACCCCGGGTTCACTAGGTTTCCTAGATAGAAATTCCCCTTACGAAAGTAAGGTTCTTGGACCAAGGCCACTTGGGCTGTACCATATTGCATAAGTCTGCAAAGATTGATTGTTGCTGTTCTCTTATGCTGAGCTATCCTAACCGTAGCCACTACCCAAACTTGGTAAGATTGAACTCTTCGCAATAACAGTACAACAAAGAACAGCAGCAATAAAATCAGATCGGTATCGATTGGAAAACGCCAAAGGTGAGGATACACAGAATACACTGTGTAAATCGCATAATGCGAAACCATATACGTGAAAATTTAAACTAATTAACAACATCTTCATTATCGCGCCCTTATTTAGCCTCAAGTGAAACTAAAGAAGGGCAGCCGATTGTCTCGGAGAAACACAAGGTCCATTGCACCAGTGCTCCGGTTAGCGCAGTAAGGGCAACATACTGTGGAGGGCGCCCTGGTACTCCACAGGCTCCGTTTGCGGTTAGGCACGGTAAGCATGAAGCCGCATCACACCATGAATTAGGGGTCATCTGTTGTTGGATTCTTACCACCGGAACAGGCGGTTCGTAGTGTTATTCTTAGTCAATTGAGACAATCGCTACCGATACTACACAGCTATCTAGGCTGATCGAGAAAAGAAGTTAATATTGATAATCAACTTCATACGGGCTCGAACAGCAGGACATCTTTGAGGGTTGAAGAATGGGATTTGCTTGCCAGTAGCACTTTTACAGAAGCGACTGGCGGCCACACTAATGCCCATTCGGTCTAATAATCATTCGGCTTCATGTCCATTCATTGTCTGTTCGGCCTAGTATACAAAAGCCAATGTAATATCAGAGAAGTTTACTCAAAGTTTCCAAATTTTAGCGCCTCCTATACTGGTATGCTTCCAAGAAAATCATTTCACTAATAAGCCTAGTTAAGAACTATCCCGAGAAATCCATTTTAGGCCGGGGCCTGAGGCGTAGTGGCTACACATTCACTTCATGCGTGTATGGTCATGGGTTCGATCCCAGCCCCGGCACTTGCAATTTTTCGTCAGTTGCTCTTCCCCTCGAGCGCGGCTGACAACCCTGACCCTCTTTCGAGCTATGCTTTAATGGACCCGGAAACATGGATATCGGCTAAACGGCAACTCATAATGGACCCCCAATCGGACTGGAAAAGGAACATGAAACACATATCAACTTCCTCGTGCTCATCATTCTACCACGGACAGGGAAGAAAAGTGACAACAGCGAGAAAGGCAACTAGTTCAAAATATTACAATTTGAATAGAATACATGGAATCACTCACGCAGTGCCCTAGTGGACAAAAAGAGCTGTAAATAAGGTTAAGTGAGTGATTTATAAAAAAATTCCTTTGATGTACTATTATTTCACGATTTTTTTCTCTGTAACTACAGGGGATGGCCAAAATGTTTGGGATAGGCAACTTTTTTTCCTCTCATAAAAATGTTCAACATGCTGTAACTTTGCATAGAGTGCATCAAATATTCTCAAATTTTGACTGCTTGTCAACCTATTATATGTGCATCATTGGTACAAATTTGAGCTCAATTGGTTAATCTTTCGCGAAGTTATAACCGTTCTGGTAAAACACTATTTTTTAGACTACTAATTTTTGAACTGTCATATCTCGGAGACCAGTGAACCGAATGGAATGAAATTTTGAACTTTTATCCACAATATATGAAAAATGAAAAAAGTTATGATGGATTGACACTTTTTGGATCTTTTTCGAAAAAATGCATTTTTTTTAAACAATGTCATAAAATTTTATTTTTGATATGCAAAGATTTTCTACTTCTGATCATAAGATATCTACTAAAAGATATATTAGAGCCTATTTGGATTAAATAAAGAACACATTTAGCGGCGATTATTTTAAAATTTATACAAAAAAAAACTTGAATGCTTACATAAACTTTCCCGAGGGATTCCTTCAGATATTCTTACAGGAATCCATACAGGAGTTTTCCTTGGCGCTTCTTCAGGAGTTTCTTAAGTAATTTTTCAAAAGATTTATCTTTAAACTGGCCCACGGGTTTACTTAGAAATATCTACCGAAATTCCTCCAGATTTATGCATTATAAATCCAACGAATTTCTTTGGCCTAATTGAATATCAAAAAAATGGGCTCCACCTATAAATTCCTTAAGGGATTTTATAGGAAATTCGTTCAAAGATTGCTACCCAATTACATGCTTGTATTCTTCCATGCATGGGCAAAGCCAGAGGAGGGCATGGGTGGGCTGTGCCCCCCCCCCCCCATCTTTCCGATAATAAAAATAATAATTAATTATCAAAGTTTGTTTTTCTCGAAAACGACAGGAAATTTCGCCTGGTATTTCTTTGAGAGCACCACTTCAATCTTATCATAAAATTTTGCCAAATAACAAGCTTGGTTGAATGGCTAAATTTTGTTATTTTATTCAAGGAATACAAAACCAACATGACATATTTTCCGAATATGTCGGAACAGGTTCCAGAAGGGGAAGCGAAGTACTTCTAGAAACATATACTGCTAGCGTGAAATAGCTAAAAATTCACGAATTTTCAATAGTATTCCACTCATACAAACTTCATGCTAAAGGGTGGTATGGTAAAAATTTGGTCACTCCATTTTTTTATAACTTCAGATTTCGTATACCAAAACAGCTTATTTTCGGACCAGTAATGGTACATCATATGTAGCTTATACTATAAAATTTTCATCAAAATCTATTGAGTATTGGTTGATATATAGATAAAACCAACGACCTGTCTTTTTAAAATTTTGTACAAAGCGCTCCATAGTAAATTTTCGGCAATTTGATTATAGAAATACCAATACTGCTCCGATTCTTATGAAAATTTTACAGTATAATACTATTATTGATTGATTTGTCTTTATTAGAGAGACTTTCAGCCCTTGGCTGGTTCGTCTCTTTAATACTATTATAAAAATATGTTCTTAGTTAAATTTTGAGCCATTTTGTATGAATACTCTTAAAGTTGTAGCAGTTTGAATATGAAAAAAACTGACCAGGTGCCACTTAAAAAAAATTAACTTTGTAACGGCTAGATAAAATTGAATGACATTTTTACACAACATTTTGACATGCATACTTTACGAACAGAAAAATTTTCATAGAAATCGGTTATTTTTTTCTGGTTAAATAAATTAAACAGTAAAAATGTGTTCTTATTTTTAAATCCTCTTTGTACAAAACTTTAAAATATCAGATCTCAGAATTCAACAATATCTCCGCAAATACAAAACCGATTTTGATGAAAATTTTATGGTATAAACTGCATTCAATGTACCATTGCTGGTCTAAAAATCAGCTTTTTTGGTGTACGCAGTCTAAAGTTATGAAAAAATTGTATGACCAAAATTTTACCGTACCACCCTTTAGAAGCAAAAAAAAACCTGGGATTACTTTATGAATTCCATCAGGGAAACCTTCAAAAATTTCTTCAGGTAATTGGTTGGAAATTTCTCCAGGGACTCCTTCAGGAGTTTCTGAAGGATTTTCCGATTTTTTTACAGATACTTCTGGAAAGATGCATTGACGAATTCCTGCAAGAATTTTGCCATATCTTCCTTCAGTAATTCCATCATGGATTCTTCCAGAGATTTCTTCAAGAATTCCTCTAGTGATTTCACCACACATTGCTTGAATTCCTTCAGATTTTGATCCAAGAATTCGTATAAGGATTCACTTGCGAATTATTTCTGTGATTGTTTCAGGAACAACTCCAGGAACTATTTTAAAAAATCATCCAAGGACTCGTCCAGGAACTCTTCTCGGGATTCCTCCATGAATTTCTTCTGGAATTCTTTCAGGAACTCTTCCAGGAATTAGTCCAGGATTTCTCCAGGCACTGTTTTGGGATTACCACCTTAGAAATTCCTCTTGGGATTGCTTCCGGTATACCTCCTTAGGTTTCTTCAGGAATTCCTCCAGGGATTCCTCCACGAACTCTTCTTAGGATTTCTCCGATAATCCCTTCTGCGATTTCTTCAGAACTTCTTTCAAGGATTTCTTCAGGAATTCCTCAAGGTATTCCTCCAGAAATTTATCCAGGGACTCTTCCAGGGATTGCTCTGGGAATTTTTGCAGGGATTCCTCTAAAATTTCCTCCTTAGATTACTCCATGAATTCCTCTAGAAAATCCTCTAGAAATTACTACGAAGATTCCTCCAGGAATTCTTTCAGGTATTCCTTCAGCTATTCATCCAGGAGTTCCTCTAAGGATTCCTCCAGGAACTCTTCAAAGGATTTCTCTAGGGACTCCTGCAGGAACAACTCCACAAATTTCTCTGAGCATTCCTTTAGGAATCCCCCATGGATTCCTCCTGGAATTGTTCCAGTGATTTAACAAGAAATTCCTTCAGGGATTTTTTTAGGGATTTCTCCATTGCATAATTCAGGAAATCCTCCACGGATTTCTTCAAGAGTTTGTCTAGGGATTCCTCCAGGAATTTGTGCAGGGAATGGATTCCCCCACGGAATTTATCTGGAGATTTTTCCAGGAATTCCTCCAGGCATTTCTCCAGAAGTTCCAGGAATTTTCTAAAGGAATCCTCCAGGATTTTAATATTTACCCAGAAATATTTCCCTAAGAAATTTCTACAGGAAGTCGTTTTAAGAGATTCGTTCAAAATTTCCTTTTGGATTTTTTCAGGAAACTCTCAGGAAAGAGATCTCAAGCATTTTTGTTTCTTGGAATTACAGAGTTTCTTCATATGCTTGTAATGTTTTTTTTATTTCAGAGAATAAAAGGAGTATCTTGAGGTGTTTCTTCAGGTTTTCTCCTAAGTTATCTTTGGCATTGCTCACAAGAATTCAGAAATTGCATCAGTGGCATCCAAAGGTATCTCAAGAAGTTTTCTAAGCATTTTCTTGAGACAATCATCGAGGGATTTCTTATAAAATCCTTCAGGGATTCTTTTAGGAATTATTCAGCAAGTCTTGTGTATTTTTTGGAAGAACTTCTGAAAAATCCCTGGAGGAAAATACGAACAAATGCTGCAGAGATTTCTAAAGAAATCGCAGGTGATATTTGTGAAGAAACCGCAAAAGAAATAAAAGAATCCTTGTGTTCCTTCAGAAATAGTTGATGGAATTACTCAAAGAATTCTCTGAGATACCTTGGGAAAATTTTCCGCAGCAATCCTTGAAGGATTTGTAAATAAACTTTATGAAGAATTTTTGAAAAACTCTTTGGAAGAACATTTAAAGAACTCTCTTGATTACGAAGAAGTCTCTGGAGATATAAAAGTACACTTCAGCGAACCTACACAACAGGGTGTGAAATCTTCAGTAAAACTCTTGTGGAAATGTAGGAAGTATTTTTGAATGATTCTCGATTAATCCATAGTGGAATTGCCATAAAAAATCGAGGAATGTTCAGGAAAATTAGTGAATAAAATCATTACTTAAATTATTGAGGATTTTCTGAAAGTATGCTTGAAGAAATATGTGGACGAATTCCTGAAAAAAAAAATCCTGAATACCTGAACAATCTGTCAGATGTGCTCCCGCAAAGATCCATAGGAAAAACTCTTGAGAAAATTCTAAAGGGATTTTCTTAGAAAGTCCTAGAAAATACCGGAGGAATTTCAGCAGAACTTCCTGGATGAATCCCTGAAGACGCTGGACTCGCAGTGAGTTAATTAGAGTAACACCACTGAAAAGCATTATGACCTAAATCAACGACGCAGTAGAGAGCACCATCGGCTGCTTCTTCTTCTTCTTTATGGTTCTTCATCCCCACTGGGACTTGGCCTGTCTCGTTTCAAGCTAGTGTTATTTGAGCACTTCCACAGTTATTAATTGAAGGGTTTTCTTTACCTTCCATTGCATTAATTTTATATTGTGAGGCAAGTACTATGATACACTATGCCCAGGGAGTCGAGAAAAATTTCCCGAGCGGAACAGGAATCGAACCCGCCGTCACCGGATTGACGACCCATAACACTATAGGCTATCTGGAAACCCCAGCTACTTGTAACGAAATCGAAGGAACTAATCGTTCTACGAGGAGTGCAGAGCAATTTTATTTGAGAAGAGCACAAATCGAGCGGTAATACTGCAGTATGAAGCCTCCAGAAATGCTGTGAATATCAGATCCCAACCAACGCATCACCTTCAAGACAACAATATCAACCGCACAGAGCTTTGGAAAATTATGATCAAAGTAGCATTGTTGAGAGAGGATTAAAAGCAAATAAATAAGTAAAATAAAACACATCAGGCCAAACATGTCTAAAGGTCCAATCTGCAGAAGAGAGGCTCTCTTTGGTTTCCTTCTCTTTCGTTAATATCTCAGTTGTTTATTTGTATTATGATTGTCTCCTTGCATTGAACGATGGTCAAAACAATCGTCTTTTGATTTGTACTGCAAAAATAGTTGAAAAGTGTACCATTACATTGCAATAATTGAAAGAGAAAGTGAACAAAGAGAGCCTCTCAAATGCAGATAGGACCTATTGAAATGTTTGGCCTGACATAACCTTCGAATGAGTGTCATCAGTTTCGTACCTTTTAATTCCGCTTTGGAGTGGATAACTGACACTGAGGAAGATTACAAGTGGTAATCGAAATACGCGTATCTGTCAAAGGATAAGCTACATAGGGCGGAATTAAAAGGTACGAAACTGATTACACTCATTCGAAGGGGCCGGGGGTATTCTGCTTAGAGGGTTCGAAAAGTCGGTACAAGAACACATAACCTGTTTTAATCTTTGTTCTAATCGTCCATCTTGCCATCAATTTGTTTCTATTTATTTTGCTACTGAAAATCCTTTAGATCTGCTCAATGTGCTTCAACTCCATATCACAGACCCGCTTCATTTGGTTGGATCTTCAACCCTGCCAGCTATCAGCAGCGTACCAAAGTCCTCATCTTCGATAAAGAACAAGAATGGCCGATTGGCGGTGAAAATTTGCGTTTCGTCTCCAACGATTTTGTTGACTCGATGGGCTTCTGAAATATTTTGAGAAGAATTCATAAATTGTTAACGCTTTTCTATCTATTTAGCATTTTTACCCGCAGCTCCATGGACACCACTTCCCAGGTGATTGATGTTGATTCCAGTTTTTTGAATCACTCGTGGAACTAGATTTTCACTTCGAGCATCTATTGCGTGTGTCAGAACGCGCAGGAAGGCGCTTTGGGAGAAAATTTTACGAATCCCGATCTGAGAAAACACATATTTTGGTAACGGTTAAGTGGTAGAAATAAATTGACCAACTTACATCCTTCAGTGGTTGGTTCAGTTCTTCGGTGAAGTCAAATTTAAACTTTGGAATGGTAACGTTCAGTTCTGTTTCATCCATGTACCAAAGTGCCAGGTGGAGGGCTGCAGGAGTGATTTTCTCCAGAACATCATCAACAGTCTTTCCTTGGTGGGGTAGGATAAAATACATTGCGAATTTGCCTCCCTGAAATGGCATTCGTAATAGCTGTGCACCCAGTGTATCTGAATCATCATAGTAGAATGGTCCATTTTGTTCCATGAATGAAGCTTGCACTTGCTTCTGCTTGCCATAGAAGGTCAATATTGTAGTAAATTCTGGGAATGGGTAAGTCCACAGTCCTTTGAAACATACGGCGTTGATCAATGTGATAATCGCTCCTTCCAATTCATCTATAAAGAAATTGTTGATTTATTATGCTTCTTGTAAGACTACAAGGATTTTTACCAGGATTAACGAGTTCCGAAATGCGTCCGTCCGTTGTTTTGTTCACCCAGTTATTAATCAGTTGTGCGGCATTTTTCGGTTGGGAGAAAGGAATTCTGTCAACCGTGGCGTTGTAGTAATGGTCTGAAATGATTCGATACTTGTAGATGACGTCAATGTAGTCCTCGACGAAGAACTTTGTGGCAATCTGCAGATTGTAGTCGTTGTGGGTTGACTGAAAAGCAATTTCAACAATTGAGTAAAGAGTATGTCTGCAACATTTCTACACCCATCTTACCAGCGCTGAATTCAACCATTGGCGATACTTGCTACGAGTTGCATTCAGATCACCGTTGTATTCCAGAACAGTTCTCAATTCCCACTTGGTTTGTATTCCTGAAAACCGGGCAGCATCTCCGGTGGCTTCGTACAGTAGAACTAGCAAAATTTTCACCGTCAGTGGCGATATCACTGTGTTGGTCGTTTGAGATGCGAGCAAATGCTGATAACGACAAAAATTATCAACACAGAGCTTTGAAACATAACATTGAAACATTTTCTACTAACTTTGGTTAACTGCAAGTCGAATTCGGTATCTCTCTGTCCCCGGAATGGAAAATCGTTTTGCGTACATGTGCATGTCGTAATAATACAAACTGTTGGAAACAAAATTGGAGTAGATAGTTAACTAGGAGTCGCATTGTGGAGCAATGCGTAGGTATAAAACAACACATCAGTTTTTCAGTTTTTGATTTTTGACATATTGAAGTTCACAAATATTCTAAGGATTTCATTTTGATTGAAATGAAGTGATAAGTCGGAATACCAAATTCTCATTGTTTTTGGACAATACATAAACATTACACCCGGGAATTATTAACTTTTTGACGATTTTTTATCATCCATATGCACACTTTCCTTGAACTCAACCTCACTTACAAAATATCACTATGAATACTCTCATGGTAGATTATTTGCCTGCGATTATTCCAAGAGTCCTGCTTCGTCTTATCTCCAGTGGCAAATAAATTGGATTGATACGGGTGATTATATAGTACCCAGGCATGAGAATAAGACTTTTTCTGTTTACCGTTCATCGATACTTGCAGTAAAATAAAATCAAAACAACGGCAGCACCAATACCATCAGACGCCGCGCCGACGGCAGTCAAGTAGACGCTTGGTTCAAACGCTGAGGGGGAAGGGAGGGGGTCTAGCACTGTGTTACGATTCATACAAAATTTCAAAATTTCTTATACAAAAGTTGTTACGTGGGGGAGACAGGGGGTCTAAAATTGTCAAATTTTGCGTTACGTAATATTTGAATGAACCCTTGATGATTTTCGCTTCCCCACGAAAATATTTATGGACAGTCATGCTGAGGCGGGTGATTTCGGAAATCTTCAAATATTCTAAAATGCTTGTTTTAATAAATAATATAAATCGATTTGCACCAATAGCTAAAGCACAACCCTACCTTTGTGATGCATGTAAAGACGTTTGTCTAGAAGCGGTTTGAAACGCAGAAAAATGCGAAAATGGGAGAGACAGAAATTTCTGTCGTCGTTGTGCTTGGAAATCATTTCCAGGAAGAAGGCTGCACAGGAAAAAAAATGTTAAGGCATTTATTTTTCGAACATTTTGAGTTTGGCTGGGCCTGTGATGTTCCTGTGGAAAAATGTCGAATGTGCACCGTTTTTTTTCAGTACATTTCTCATCCCTAATAGTGCCATGTGAGACGACACTCAGAAAATTTTACGATTGATTTATGTGTTCAAAACTACACTAAGGGGCGATTTCTTCACCCTGGCTTAAGCGTTAAGCCAGGTTTAACTGTATGGGTAAGCCTGGCTTACCGGTTAAGCCGATGTGAAGAAATCGGCCCTAAGTCAAATAAGCTTTCGGTTTTCATAAGGTCTAGCTTATCAAATGGCATTTAAAAAGTCATAAGAATTGAAATACAAATACGGTACTTAAAATTAGCGTTACACTAATTTTCGAAGCATCATATCTTCATCGTTTTAAACCCAAATGTAAACATTTTTATATTGTCGAACACCATGGCTTTCATAATAATTGTTCGTACATAGTCGTAGCGAGGAAATACGAGAAAAAGGGGCTCTTCAAAGAGGGACACCTCCTTAAAAACAGCGTTACACTAATTCAAATGCTTATTATTAGCTGTTAATCCATATAATTACAATTTTCTTCCATCATTGGAAACCGCCAACACTCACCTTGCTAGAAAAATAATCGATCATAGTCGTAGCAAAGATAAGGGCAAATGGGGGGCACCCCATTTATGTGTTCGCCAAACATATTAAAAACTATATCAGCCCCGTTTTGCAAGCAAATCATGATTTTCTTTCACGGTTAGAATCTTCAGGTGAGGTACTTCCAAGAAAAAATGGAAATCATGGGCGGAGCTAGGAAAACCAGTAATAAGGGGAAATTCTTCCAAAATCATCAGAAAATTTCAAAAAATTATAACTTGACCATAAAGTAACAAATAATCAATTTTCTTGCGCCAATTGAAAGCTAAGACTCTTTCATTATCGAGAAAAATATCACTCATAAGCGTAGCCTGTAATATGGGCTCGCAAGGGGCAGATAAATTGAGTTCTCAAATCAGTAAACATAATCAATACTCCATACTAATTTCTCAGTCATCAAATCCAAATTTATTCTTTCTTTTTTACCACTGTAAACCACCAGAACCCACCTTGAAAGAATTGGGCATAGTCGTAGCAAGGAAATATTGAAGGAGGGGGGGGGGGAGAGAAAGGTGATATAAAATATTTTTCAAAAGTTGCCGTTTTACAGGTAAATAATGTCGTTCTTTTACGATAAGCATCTTAAGACGATGAAATTTATAAGAAAAACAGTACAATACATAGGTGGAGCTAGGAATAATAGTAATAAGGAGAAGTTTCTACAATAAAGGCACACCCAATTCTCAAGAAATTCTAAATTTTCCTGCACAAATAAAAAGCTAAGAATTTCGAGGAAAATATCACACATGGTTGTAGCCACGATACTTAAAAAGAATGAATGAGTATTTTTTTCCTTTCGAGGTTAAGATAAAACAAAATTGATAATACAAAATTGAATGAATTCATTTATAAAATTCATCCTTTGAGAGTATTTCGGAATAAAATTCTAATGGAATCCTCGAAGTATTCCCAAAACTATTATTGGATGGCGTTCTCAGAGAAACTCTTACAGAAACTCTTGTAGAAACAAAATGATATCTGCGGATGAAATCCTGAAGGAATCACTAACAGAATTCTCCAAGAAATCCGTAACAAAATTCTACTAGGAATCCCTGGAGGAATGGCTCAAATAATCTTAAAAGAATTTTCGATGGTATGCCAGCAGAAATTGGGTAAGGAGGATCTCTCAAGAATTTCTCGAACAATTGAAGATGGACTTTTTTTTGAGAAATGTATCATGACTTGATGGAGAGATTTCTCAAAGACTTCCAGGAAGAATTCCTCAAGGATTCTTCGGTGGTATTTCCCAACGAATACCTCAATAAATTCACTGAGGTATTCCAGGGGAAATGACCTATGCAATCCCTACAGAAACATGCAATAAGATAAACAGATATGTAACCGATTAAATTATTAGGTGCATTTGTGAAGGAATCTCTGAAAAAATAAATCCTTTGTACAATTCCTTAGGACGTATAAAGAAATTCATTGAAGAATCTCGGAATAAATTCACGATGAAATAACTCGGCGAACTGCCGATAGAATTCATAAAAAAAATCATCAAGCAACCTTTGTAGCAATTCTGCAACGAATCCGTTGAATATCAGGGGAAATTCTGCTAAGATTCCTCAAGTTCCACGAAAGATTATCTGAAAATGCTTCATCTAATCCCTGCAGAACTTCTTGTTGGAATAATTTGAAAAAACAAAAAAAAAAACTACCGATCGATTTTGTAGGAATTCATAACGACACCCTTGAGAATTTCTTCTAGGATTCCATGGAGGTAGAATTCAAAAATACCAAAAGAATTTCTAGAAATTGTATTTTTTTATTTTTTTTATCGTAAATTTCAACTGATGCTAAATCTTCGGAATATGATGGAATCATTGGGTTAATTCCTCAATTAAGTATCTGAATAAGTTCCCCAAAATATCCTTGTAGAAATTTCGAATGATTTTCTAAATCAGTACACCAAAAAAATGCCTGAATGGCTTCCCAAAAAATATCTTTGGAGGTATTCAAGGAGTTTTGCAACGAATTTCCCAAAGATGATTTCAGGAAGAATTCTCAAACGGTTCTTTTGAGAAGTTCTTTAAGAAATCTCTGCAGTAGTTTCGCCAAAGAATCCTTATGTAAATCCCTGATGGAGTCCCGGTTTTTTTTTTTTTAAATTACTCGTTTATTTGGGAGGCTTGGGCACCACGCTGGCACACTGAATCAAAATTCAATCATCGCGCAACAATAATGGCAATGTCGCAACCGGAATTTATTGCGACAATCCACCCAACGCGACGTAAATTGATCCCAACTTGAACAGAATAGAATAAACATCGTGCATCACGAGTTTGGAGATTTTTAAGCCTTGCATTACGATTTTCGATAAACACTGCAACGCCGTTGAAGATCGACCATTAAATAGTTTCGATTTTGGATTAGTAATAATCGATTATTTACAAATTGAAATGTACGCAACAAATTAAGCCTCCATTTTGTCTGCAACAAAAAATGAATATCATGTCATTATCTGTAACCAGTTGGGATAAAGAGTAATCCCCACGCTTTCTTTGTTGCTTATTTTGTACATGTTTTGTCTGACAACCCTCTTCACTGTACGGGCACAACTGAGCCGGAATTACTAAGGAATCCCACTTGCTTGAGCAACTTGTTGAGAAACTTCCAATGAAATCTCTGGAGAATTTTACAATGATTTTCTGAAAGGATTTACAAAACAATGCCGGGAGGAAACTCCCGAAAGAAAGTTTTGAAGAATTCCAATGAGAATATCTGGGGCATTTTTTAGGATTCCCTGCAAAAATCATCAGGAATTCCTAAATAAAGTCTTTGTAGAAATTTCAGTGGGTACCTTGAGAAACCAAGATGAGCTTCTGAAATAACGTCTGCAAGAATTCTATAATAAATTCCTGCAGTAGTTTTCTAAGGATTCCTGGAAGAATTCATCAAAGAAACTCGTAAACGAACTCGTAAAAAAAGTCCTGCCTTGGGAAAAAATACACTACCTTGGGAAATTTCGGAAAGAAATTCCGTGAGGAAGTCCTTAAGCAACTTCGGAATATTAATTTTATCGAAACCTTGAAAAGTAAAATAAAAATCCTGATAGAAATTCCCAAAAACAAAGTTGGAGAATTCCCCAAAGAATGCCACGTTCTGGAGAAAATCTCTATAATTCTGGAGGAATTCCCGGAATGATGTTTAGTGTTTCGAAGGAATGCATGAAGGAATTTCCTAAGGAAACCTTGGAAGGCCTGATTGAGTCGTTTGAGCAATTCCCACAGGATTGCTTACAATAATTTTCGACGGAATTTCTAGAGTAATTCTCGGAAAAGTCTCTGAAGAAATTTTCAAAGGAGTACCTAAGGATCCCTGAAAGGATTGCTGAGGGCATCATTGATGGATTTTCATCAAACACTCGTGGAAAAATTCTTATGAAAACTCTGACATCGACTGACACATTTTCGTTCGACTTTATTAAAAACCCTTACGAATCCATCCCCCCTAAGAAGAGTTCGAAAAAACACTCTTTTCGCGATAACTTTTTTGTTACTCAACATTTTTCAACCAAAGTTTAAATCAAGAAGTGCATATCGTTCAAATTTAGGGATTTGATAGGGATTTTTGGATTGGAACTTGGTTCCGGAGTTAATCCGGAATCAAAATGGGTCATTGGAATTGTTCATATGGGGAAAAGTGAATTTCGATATGAGAAAAGTTTAGTTTTCAGACGTAAGTGAACTTGAATCATAGAACAAAATGTCCGAAAGTTCATCCCGGTCACTAAGTGCCTTGGACCAGTTTTACGGATGTTCCGAGGAACCGGTTTCGGGGTCAATTTTTGGATATTACTCAGTACCTCATACGACACCTCAAATTTCTTGAATTTTTATGATACATCATTCTGAGCTATTTTTGTGATATTCGAAATGCTTTTGGCCATTTTGGAATCAATAAGCGGATTTCAAGGAAATCGGTGCCGGTGGTTCCGCTGTCAATTTTTCGTAGATGAATGAACACATATCAAACTTCATGATTTTGAAACTTATCGCATATGAATATATTTGGCTATTTTGGAATCCGTTTCTGGATAAAATCTCTGAAGATGTTCCTGGAGAAATCACTGGAGGAACTTCTGAAATAATCTATGGAATATTGTCTTGAATGATCCCACCAAAGGTTCTTGAAGAAATTTCTGGAGGAATTTCTCCTTCGGGAGATTTCATAGAAGGTGTTTCTAGAGCAATCCTAGTAGTAATTACTGGAAGAGTTTTTTAAGAGTTTTTATGCAATTCAGTGTCATAATTTCTATTTTATACTACTCATTTGAGTATCATAATGTAGGAGTAATTAGGTTGCCCCTTATTACTAGTTTCCAAACTTCGTCTATGTTTTTTTGTTATTTTAATGTTTTTTTTTTATCAAAAGGTTATTTGCAGTTCAGTAGGAATACATGGGCATATCTTGATGCATTGGAAATTTATTGGCTGTATTTCCTAAGAAACCGTTTTTCTTAGATCGCAGTACGTAGTTGTTAAGAAATATTTCAAATGATTACAAATGATCTGTTGGTAGTTTCTACCAGTATCCATCAATGAATATCTTTAGCGATTCCTGTTGAACACGAAATTGGGCTTAAGAATTTGTGGAAAAAATGAAAAGGTTAAGGGAACACCTAAATCTAGCTCGCCACTCCATTTTTGGAAGATTATTTTCAATTGGATAATTGGAAAATAAAAGTGAATATTAGTAGACTGATTTTAAAATTAAATGTTTCTTATGAACCCATGTAACTGGCTACGACAATGTGTGATACTTTTTTCCCATAAAATAAGATTCCAAAAACTTTATATTTGAGAAGGAAAATGAGAATTTGTTGAGCTATTGCTTTTTTTAATTTGTGTATATTTTTCCCTCATTACTATTTCCCTAGCTCCGCCTATGTATTATATTATTTTTCTTATAAATTTCATCGTCTCAAGATGCGTATCGTGAAAAAAGACATTATTTACTTGCAAAGCGGCAACTTTTGAAAAATATTTTAAATCACCTTTCTCTCCTCCTTCCCTCTTTCAATATTTCCTTGCTACGACTATGCCTAATTCTTTCAAGGTGGGTTCTGGTGGCTTACAGTGGTAAACAAGAAAGAATAAATTTGGATTTGATGACTGAGAAATTAGTATGGAATATTGATTATGCTTACTGATTTGAGAACTCAATTTATCTGCCCCTTGCGAGTCCATATCACTGGCTATGCCTATGTGTGATATTTTTCTCGATAATGCAAGATTCTTAGCTTTTACTTGGCGCATAACGCTGTTTTTAAGGAGGTGCCCCTCTTTGAAGAGCCCCTTTTTATCGTTTTTCCTCGCTACGACTATGTATGAAAAATTATTATGAAAGCTGAGACCCCAAGGTTTTCAGCAATATATTTTTTTTTACATTTGGGTTTAAAACGAAAAAAGATATGATTTTTCTAAAAATCAGTGTAACGGTGTTTTGTAGGCACCGTCTTCTGAGGCTACTTTTTTAGCACCGCCGCCTGAGAGTTAAGGACATATATGAGCGAATCCAAAGATGGCCGTCACAATGGCTGCCTTGCAAATACCGAAACCACGGATCTCGTCATCTAAACAACAAACAGAGCTGAAAAAGCAATGAGTAGCCTTGCTCACTCGTGATAAACATTGAGTAGCATTTTCGTTTTCGGGTGTATTGTGGATGACGAGATCGGTGCTCTAAAAAATTCGAGTCAGAAAAGCACCTGGACGCTCTCCCATTTCACCTTAATAGGATGGTAGGTTCGCCGTAGAGTGCAGCGAGCTCGTTGTTCATTCTTTGCTGCCACATTCCGTTCTCGTACACTTTGAGTGTTTGAATGTCCTCCTCGAGCATAAGTATTCCAGGTCTCGTTCCCATAAATCAGTGCTTCCCAAACTGTGCGCCGCGGCGCCCTGGTGCGCCGTGAACATACCTCAGGTGCGCCGCAGACTTTCCAGCAAAAACAAAACAACTTTTATCATTCAAAACATGAAACATTCCTCACAGCCTTTTTTCTGTTCCAAAATCCTTTTATTTTGAAGACTTCTACAAAAATGTAACTCAAAGGGGTTTTTCCTCTGTCGAAATTTGTTATGAAAAATATTCCAAAATCTTAGAATGTTCCACGACTGTAATTTCTAATATCCTCATAAAACTTCGAAATTTTTATCAAATCTCTATATATTTAAAATTCTGCGTATTTTCGTTTAGATTCTGAATTTGTGTTGTGGTCTTTTGATGATTCAGCTTAGTTTTCGATCCTATCAATAGCTTGCAATACAGAGTAAATATTTCAAGGACCTTTCAGAATCATTATTTCAATCTCCTCGTCTTTATCAACTGTCACAAACGCTTCGTGACGACATTTTTACTAACATCATTATCGTGTAATAATTCTGCGTCAATTTGTATACCGATGTTGTGCTTGTTTCTGAAAAACCTCTATTTTGATTTTCGCCCTTCTTGCACGAGAACGGAAAAAATGCATATCAGCAGTGATCAATCCATATTTATATATTTTATTTAATTTGGCAAACTAGTTTATTTAACAAATTTTGAAGTTTTGCAATCACCCAGAAATTTATTTATTTTTATATTATCTGTGTTTACGAGATTTTTAGCCCTGGGCTAGTTCATCTCGGGACCCACGCGTTACTTCCCTTCCGAAGGAAGAACTCACATTTTGTGAGTTTGTCGGGAGTGGGTTTCGATCCCAGGTCCTCGGCGTGATAGTCACGTGTTCTAACCATCCAACCAGGTCCGCTCCACCATTTTTTTGTAAAGTCTTGTGAATCTGCAAGCCATTTTTCTTTAAAAATAGAAATGCATTTTGAAACCTTTTTTTTTATTCTTAGGAATCATTATATTGAACTTTTTAATACTATTTTGTATTCAAAATATTGAGCTGCAAGTGGATGGCGATGAATCTGAGTTGACTTGGCAAGTCTTTGGACATAGGCAAAGATAAGCAAAGGAATTTGACAACTCTGAACAGTATGGCGTTGTTTCGATGCAGATGTTTCATTACATACAGAACTGTAGATCGCATTTGATAAAACAACGCATTTTATTTGACATCGCAAGTGCTTGCATTGAAAAACGCTTCGTACGGTCTGACTTAACGTCGTTCAAGTGTTGTAAAAAATAGTTCAAAATGATACAAATTCTTTGTTAAAACTTGTTGGTGCGCCGCGACATTTTTGAAAATTTCAAAAGGCGCCGCGGTTGCAAAAAGTTTGGGAACCTCTGCCATAAATAACTACCGGTCTATCAGTGTCTTCTGCCCGTGTAGTTGCCGGCTTAGAATAGCACTACGGACCCCCTGTTCCGGGGGTAAAAGTCCACCAAACAGGGAACCCCAATCCAAGGTGTCAGGCGACCCGTGCTGAGGGATGAATGGTTGAGGGGGTTTAAAACATGCTCGATCTTTAACGGAGCCCGTAACGTGGGTAGATCTCCCTTTTGGGTTGCGTTACGGAGTAAGATCTACCAAACTGAACCCTGGTGACATCGCTTGTTAATCTAGGGTAATGCGTTTTGGTAATAAGGATTCATGGCACAAAGCCGTTGTTACTAGTGACAGTTTCTAAAATTGCATTTATTTGGCCTTACGGATAGTTAAAGACTCGGTTTGTCCTCACCGAGACTACACTTGAAGTAAGGAAAACAAACATGCTTTGCGTATCTAATTGCGTAATAACCTACTAAGGACTGATAAGTACTAGTGATACAAGGACTCACGTGAATTCTTATTACCGAACACTTTCTCTAATTTGACATCGTTTTGCAACTAGCCTAAAGCCCCGGGGTTTCCAATGTTGTGCTGGGACTAAACTAGAAGCAAGACACGGATGAAGCCAGAGTTCCGATGCATGGACAAATAACAGTTCTACCGTTTTGTTTATCTCAGAAATAGAATCAATTATGTGTGATTAAGGGCGCACTTTCGCTGGGATTTATTTCCCTGTGAAAACGGTACTTTTTCATCACATTCGATTTCTCGAACCTCTGAGGTAACAAAACAAGATCGGTACAGAAATCGATGCTTCATTGCCTCTCAATGACAATCGAGTAGTACGACATGCACTAAATACTAAGGATACGGGTATTGCCACAAAAGATCTAAATACTGGTCACAGTGGCTCATCCGAACAGAAAAAAAAATCAGTGTCTTGTACATAATGCATTTGGTGTGGGGGTTAATCTTTTCCGACCGCAGGTTCTTGTGGATCCCATGGTTGGCCCGACTTCCACTGCCATCTACCGTCACACTGCTGCCTAGGCTTGCCCAGTCGTTCGTGGTTCCGCGTGCCAGCATGTATTTCATTTTTGACACGTTTCTCATGAGTTCTGCCATTATTTCAAATATTCCAGCTATAATATCAATACCATCCGCTAAACAGACAAATTGGCCGGATTTCGTGGAAATCGTGTCCCGGGCCCGGCTGTTGAGCACGATACGTCCCATAACACCTCCCAGGGCGATATTGAACAGCAGGCATGAGAGTCCTTCACCTAGTTGTAGTTCTCAGCGAGATTCTAGCAAACCAGACAGAACGTCCGAAACCTTTACGCAGTTTTTGCACCGTTCGTCGTCGCTTTGATCAGTCTAGTGAGCTTCCCGGAGAAGCCGTGCGGTCGAACTGTCGAATGTCGCCTTGAAGTCAACAGGTCAAGCAACAGGTGGTACGTTGGGACCTGGTATTCGTGGTATTTTTGGAGAATTTGCCGCACGTTGAAGATCTGGTCCATTGCCAAGCGGCCGCCGAAGAAGCCGGCTTGATATCTTCCCTCAAACTCATTCGCTTTAGGTAAACGACTGTGGAAGATCATAAGTTAAAATACACAAAAATAAAAACTAAAAAAGGCTGCGGAAGATGATCTGGGACAGTACATTGTAGGTGGCATTCAGAATTGTGATCGCACGGAAGTTCTCACACTTTAACTTGTCCTTATCTCTACATATTTCAGATCTCGGAACGAAGCTGTTACAAGATGTGTTGTAGTAGAGCTTCCGTGTTTCTTAAGAACTGCACAGCAATTCCATTTCCTTGAACTCCGCTTTTTATCAGGCGGCATTTTTGTTTATTGAGAGCATATGTTGTGAATATCGAAGTCAACATTTCTATTACAAAAAACTTTTTCAAACCGGGGATCGGGAATCGAAATCGTCACCCAAACATGGTCTTGCTGAAAACTTGAGCGCATACCGCTAGCTCCTCTGTACACAAATGATTTTTACTACTTATAGTAACACCTCCCTGAGTCGATGTTCTTTAAAGCGGTGCACAATGGAAAAAAATAGGTATAAAACGCGAATAAATCCAATATCTCTTTTCGAAGTGGTATTCGGTAAGAACAGAACCAAGCTTAAGTCATATTGCTGATACTATGGATGTTTTTACACAAATACGAATTAAATAAGTCATTTATTTTGCACATCAGTCGGGAATAAATGAGGATTTTCTCATAAAGGTGTGTGTGAGAGAGAGTGGGGTAAAATGAGCTCAGTACACTGATTTCCAGCATCGTGCGGCGAATCACAACCTCCTTATCTGAAACTATTCAGATTTTTTCAGCTTGTGTCACAAATTCATTCGAATCCATCCACTCCGAGCAGAGATATTGAATTTATTCGCGTTTTATACCTATTTTTTCCACTGTGCGGTGTCGTAAGGATTTTCCGTTCCTTATGCTTATATTCGATGAATATGGAATATAGAAGTCGATTATCCCCTCAATATCAACTTATGGAGGTTTAACTGTAGTATGAAACATCTTGGCAGTATAGTTCCAGGAATGATAAGCTTCGAGAGCTCTGCTCACAGAACGGTTTGATTTAAATAATTGGGAAATCCCTTGTGGTTGAAATGTGCTTTTTTAAGTCGTGACTGGATTCTAGGGAATGATTCGTGATAAGAAAAAGTGTCAATGATGGTGTCACGTCAATATAAGGACATTCCTCTTGTTTACGTAGTATTCGAGCTGTTTGGTGAATCAGTTTCGTCAGCATTATTTATTAAACTAATGACCGGGAAGACAATTCACTTTCAAATACGTTTCAGATTATTTTTAAATCTTTTTGTATAAACCTATATCTTAATATATAAAAATAAATTTCTAGCTGTCTGTCTATCTGACCCTTATGGATTCGGAAACTACTCAACCGATCGGCGTGAAACTTTGTATGTGAGTTTTTTTGGGGTTGGGCAATGTTCTTAGCATAGTGTGAGTCTCCTCCGATCTCTGGAAAGGAGGGCTCCCATACAGATGAAGCTGCGGGGGACTTCTCTAGGGAGCTGTATGTAAAAACGAAAAAGGAAGGCAGTACGACGTTTGCCGGGACAGCTAGTATAAGGCACTGCATTGTTTTAATTTTGTATGGGATTTTGACGTTTCCTAGCCTTGTTGGACAGAATTTCATGCAGTGCCCTATGGTCCACTGCACGAATTTATGCTGGCCAGCTTACTCTCACAGAAAATTTGACGTTTGAGCGGTGTCGACACCTCATAAACGTCAAATTTCGTATGAGAGTAAGCAGACCAGTACAAATTCGTGCAGTGGACCATAGAATAAATCTGTAAATTTGATGTAAGCAAACCGTAAATAACTTTGGGTGTTTCAGGTGAATTTTAGGATGCTCATTGGGTCTCACGGATATCTAACGGGCTCTCAGGGGTCTGTCAAGGGATCTCATGCGGCTCAGAGCGAATTTAGTGGGTCTCAGGAACGTCATAGGATGCTTCAGGGGATCCTTAGAGTTTTCAGGGCATTTCAAGGGAGTTTACCATGGAGTGTCAGCGTTTCAGAGAGTCTCAGATGAATTCAGGAGTTTCAAGGAATTACACAATGGTTTAGGCAGAGTATTGAGGGTTTCAGGTGTATTTTAGCGTTTTAAGGGGTTTCAGATACGACTTTGGAGGTCCTGAATCGCTCGGATACACCCCTGAAACCTTCTTCTTTCGGGTTCCTCTGAAACCTCAGCAAACCCGCTTTGTGACATCTCAAACCCTCAGGGGCAAAAACCTTTCCTCGAGAACAAAGTTCCCTCAATTTTCCGGCGTACGTCCTTGCCTTGGGATCTCAGTTAAACATTGCACCAATAACCTCAAATGCACAAATCTCAAGATGTAAACTCCTCACGATTTTTTTTATTCTTAATCACTTAACCTAATTTACAGCTCTATTGTCCACTGGGGCACTACGTGAGCAATTTCAATTGACAGCTGCACTTACATTTTGTACAGCGCCTAGATTCTATTCTACTTTATCGAACTGGTTGCCTTTCTGCTGCTTTCACTTTTCTACTTTATACCTGGTAGAATGATGAGCACAAGGGTGATGATGGATGGCCGTTGTTCCTTTCCAGTCCGATTGGGTGTCCATTATGAGTAGCAGTTCGCCGATATCCAGGTATCCGGGTCCGTTTGAGCCATGGGGCTCAGAAGAGGGTCTCGGGAGAAAAGCAACTGACGAAAAATTGCAAGTGCTGGAGCTGGGAATCAAACCCATGACCATCCGCATATGAAGCGAACGTGTGACCAACTACGCCACGGGCCCCGGCATTCTCCTCACGATTGTATAAATTTATTTTGTTCTTGGTCACTTGTCATATAGGGTGCCTGTACCAGTTATCGCACTACCTAAGGAAAACTACTTCTACAAAAATAAGAAGAAGACCGACGAATGTCGTCGATATGTCAAATGATAGATTTGTTTTCATACTTTACAGGAAAAATATAAAATCTGAGCCAAACCCACTTTTACTATTTATTACGGCGTGTGCCAATGATAGGAACCCTGTACCAGTTATGGACATACTTTTTAATTTCGGTTCCACTTCGCACTATTTACATACATTCCTTATGGGATTTGCCATAACTGGTACACTATGGCGAAATAGGGTGCAAGGAAGCCGAAATTTTAAGGAAAATGATTTATTTCTATCATAATTTGAGCAAAATGTGAACTTTAAATGAGTGCAATCATCTTTTATGAACGTGATCTATTGTTCACATATTTTTTCTTGATGATTTGCATCGTTAAAGATTGAAAATCAACTATGGCGAATTTGAGGTACTATAACCATAACTGGTACACTGAGCCTATCTAAATGAAAATATCCGGTACGCTGGATTTTTTTGATATTTTGACGCCTAGAATCGAGAATAGGTACAAAAGTCGGCCATCTTGGGATTCTAATGAATACCTAAAAAAACCGTAGCAAATTCGGACAAGCACTCGATGTATTTATTAGAAAAAAAAACCCAAAAGGGATATCAAAGATAATTTCAGGATACTATTTTCGGTAGGGATTTTGGGAAGAAAACTGGGAGTAATTTTTGAAAAATATGTCAAAGACATCACAGGACGATCACAGCAAGAAATCTCGGAAACAGCTACGAGGAAATACCGAAAAAAAAAATAATAATGAAATCGTGGAAAGAACTCCAAGGAAAATATTAACAATAACTCCTATCGAAATCCCAAAAGGAACGCTGAATTAGCCTCGGGAGAAATCTTTAGAGAAAGTCTTGGATAAACTCTGAGACGCCTTTCGGGAACAACACTGGAAGAAATCTTTCAAGATAAATTACTTGAGCTTGAGAAGAATTACCGCGAGAACCTTTAAGAGATATCGCAGGAGAAACTGTAGACAAAAGCTTACGAGAATTATCATAATTGAATTTTATTGGCTTTTCTCGGTGAACTTAATACTACTCAAAGAAGGAGGGAGTAACGAAAGTAATTAAAGAAACGGTGGATAGAATCGCAATTGTGCGAGGAGAGAAATTAAATAGAAGTTGAAAATTAACAGAGGGCCATAATTGAACAACACAATCACAACGACGACCCCTTTGCCTAACGTTCTCGTGTTGAACGGCTAGGTACTAGTAGTTTGATGATGACTACTAGCCCTAGACAGGCAGGAGACTGTAGTAGTCATCATCAAACTACTAGTACCTAGCCGTTCAATACGAGAACGTTAGGCAAAGGGGTCGTCGTTGTGATTGTGTTGTTCAATTATGGCCCTCTGTTAATTTTCAACTTCTATTTAATTTCTCTCCTCGCACAATTGCGATTCTATCCACCGTTTCTTTCATTACTTTCGTTACTCCCTCCTTCTTTGAGTAGTATTAAGTTCACCGAGAAAAGCCAATAAAATTCAATTATGATAAAGTCAAGCGGTGATTAAACCTAGAAAGTGGGCTTACGAGAATTGTTTTGAAGAAATTACAGAAAAAAAATCTGGAGTAATCCCGTGAGGGTTAATAGGGACAATTCCGCAAAAACCTTTGATTTTTTTTTATGATGAACTGCTGTTTGATAATTCTCCTCAAAATCAAAAGAGTTTTGCAACATGCTCTCGAGCGATGTTTTGCTTCTGCCTCGTCGCGAGGCAATAAAAATTAAGCAATGAAGAGGGGAACGATAAAAAGGCCGATGATGATTTCGGAAAAAAGAGTGCGATTTTTGCCTCGAGAGTTTTTTTTTGTATGGGAGTGGAATTCACGAGAGCTTTTTGAGTGTGAGAGGACGTGAGAAACACAACAAGCAATTATGAGTGTTGGACGAACTCCTCGCTGCGCGACAAGCTCACGCTCGACACTGTTGAGGATTTATCTTGTGGTTTCTGAGTTTTGTTTTTTCTCCTCAGAAAATCGCCGAAATCGCTTCCTCAATTTCTCGCGAGGGAGTTTCTGCCAAGCCTGATTCTGGGAGGAACTTTAGTAGAGATCCCAGAAATAACTTCTATAGAGTCACTGGGATAAATCCCGGGAAAAGCTTTTGAGAAAAGAATTGCGGAAAATCATTCAAGAAAAATTCAAGAAGAATTGATTGATTATCTTTATTTGAGAGACTTTCAGCCCTTGGCTGGTTTGTCTCTTTCCAAGAAGAAACTCTAAGAGAAACTCCGTGATAACATCCTGAGAGGAACTCCTGTAGAAATCCTAGGTAAATTCCCATGATTTTTTTTTTTGCCTTTCTCGTACACTAAGTTTGCTGGAAAGGCTATATGTTCACTCCAAAAAAGACTTTTTGATAGAAGGCCCGGAGGGTCGAGTCCCATATACCAATCAACTCAGCTCGACGAATTGATGTGATGTGTGTGTGTGTGTGTGTGTTCAAAAAAACTCACATCACTTTTTGGCAGTAAACCTCAACCGATTTTTAAGACCGACGGTGCATTCGACGCGGAATCTGGTCCCATTGTTTCCTATTGAAAATGGTTGGGATCGGTCCAGCCGTTCCGGAGTTATGGCCGTTTAGGTGTGCCGGACCAGTACCCTTAGAAGGGGTCATGCATAAAAATGTAACAAACAACAAACACATACATGCGACACATCAAACTGCGGCATTTTCGGTTACCTGATGAACAGCTAGCAAAAAACAGTCTCAGACCATATCTGAACCGGTAGTGTTCCGGAACCGGTTCCGGGGGTTCCGCTGGAAGTGGCCAAATATAAAAGTAATCCAAACCTCTGCATGCGACACATCAAATTGCGTTAATTTCGATAACCTTATGAACAGTTAGCAAGACAACTGTTTCAGGCCATATCTGAACCAGTAGTGATCCGGAACCGGTTCCGGATGTCCCGCCGGAAGTTGCCAAATATAAAAGTGAATCAAATCCATGCATGTGACATTTCAAAGCGCGACTTTTTGATAACCTAATGAAAGGTTGGCATAAAAAAGACTCAGGCCATATCTGAACCGGTAGTGTTCCGGAACTGGTTACGGATGTCCCGCCAAAAGTGGACAACTATAAAAGTGATCCAAACCCGTGTATGCTGCGGCATTTTCGATAACCTGATAAACGATAGGCTGGAAAATAGTCTCAGACCATATCTGAACCGGTAGTATTCCGGAACCGGTTCTGAGTGTCTCTCCGGAAGTGGCCAAATATTAAAGTGAACCAAATCCATGCATGTGACATATCAAAGCGCGGGGATTTTTCAATAATGAAAGGTTGGCACAGAATATAGACTCAGACCATATCTGAACCGGTGGTGTTTTGAAACCGGTTCCGGGTGTCCCGCTGCAATATGTACCATCAATAAGTTTCCCAAATCGATGATAGCTCTTGCAATTATTGCTTTTCTACATAAAGTGTTATCAGGATTCAGGAACATTTTGGCTGACGTCGACGGAAAGATCATGAGTACATTTTCGACGAGAAAGGCACTATCACCACTAGGTGGATTAATCTGTTGTAGATAACGCTGCACAGTGGTCCAGGAACCATATTTACGAGGAAAGATGCATTCAACGCCTTCAAATGAGTTTTTAGGCAAATATGGTCTTCTACAAAGTTGTTTCTAATAATAAGGCCCTCTTTTCAATATACATGAAAATTAGGGTGGTCCATATTTTCAAAGAAATTGGTAGCCAAACTTTTTTATTTGCAAGAATAACTGTATACATTCTTCGGGTTGTAGATCTATCAATTTTGAGCAAGTTTGCCGAAGACACTATTTATGTAGCTTTAAAATTGACCGAACTAGAGGTATTTTTCTGAATAAGCTTTAGGTGGTTCAAGAAAACCGGTTTTTTGGCGTTAACTTTTCAGTTTCGATTTTTCATCAAAGTCGCCCAAGAAATACTTGTAGAGCCCAGTGTAGAGCATTCGAAGACGCGTCGTTTCGGGCGCTGAAATGATCGTTATCTCTTTTGGTTCAAAAGTTTTAGGCATTTTTCTTGAAAAATCATAATTTTTTAAAAAGGTGTTTTGACGGGTTGAGGCAAACATAAAAAATATCTTTTACCCGCATTCAAAAGAAGAAATGTTGTTATAAAACATATAAAAAAATTAGAGGGGTGTTATTTTTGTAGCTCAAGTGAAAAATACTTGAAAAGTGTCTATTTTTTCTAGAAAATCATCAATATCTTTTGAACGGAATGACGTAGCAACATTTTCAGCGCACGAAAATGTGCGTTTTTGGAAGCTCTAAAAGTGGTTCTCAGGCGACTTTGACGAGAAATTTGAAACAAAACTGTACATTTTCAGTGCGGAATGGCATCCCTGGTTGCCAAGAGGCTTTTCATAAGTTTCGGGTGAACTTCAGGGGATTTCAGAGAGTTTAAAATTTTTTTAGGGAGTTCCATGTAACATTCATATGTTTCTTGGAACACGCTCCATGTTTTACTGATGTGACCCCAAACTTTTGGCTGATATATCATATTGAGGGGCGACTCCAAAGTTTTGGTCGATGAGATCAAGAGTTAATTTACTTAATAACATTTTCCTAGATTTTTTATCCATTTTTTACGCTACTTATGTTTTTTTGGATTATATTGCCAATAAAATCCTACAATTTGGGCTCATAAGTATAACACGGTTACACTCACCATAAATTCTTTACTGTCTCTAAATCAATTTGGTATGAGATGAGAAACATATGGGTATAAATTGAGTGACTTCGTGTGATAAAAGCCTCAACCCGATATTCATACGTAAGTGCGGAATCTTCCCAGAGTAGTTCATCTGCAACAACCTCTCAAAAGGTCGAGTTTACTATAGTGAGTGATTATATACAGAATTTTTCGTTACTAAACCAAATAATATACCAAACCATGTTATGATCTTTATGCAATTCAGTATCATAATTTTAATATTATATAACTCATTTTGGTATCATAATGACCATTTTTTCCGAACTGGCTCATTATGCAACTCAAATGAGTTGCATAATGAAAAATAGTTGTATAATGTTCATAATGCAACTCATTTGAGTTGCATTATGAACATTATGCAACTCAAATGGGTTGCATTATGAAAAAAATCATTGCATAAAATTTTGTATGGAACTCGTTGCAAAACTCGATTTTTTCAACACTCTTCGTATTTATCCAACTCGGCAAGCCTCGTTGGATAAATGTACGACTCGTGCTGAAAAAATCAACTTTTTGCAACTCGTTACATAAATAACTATTTCGGCTTCAAACATAATAATAGTCGCACTATAATAATGTTTATTAAAACTTGTTTGAGCTAATGTTGGTCTTACAAAGCACCCAATCGCTCGCACTAGCATGACTTCGTCTTCCATCCATCAATCACTGAGCTGGATTCTCCACCTTTCCGGCAAACACCACCGTTCCAGTCGATTCCTCCTCTATAAAGAATAGGAACGGACGATTCACCACCAACAGCTCCGGTTCGCTGGCAATCGTGAACACCAGTGCAGACCCCGAAGCAGAACTGGCTGCGCTTCCCTTCTCATCGACTTCTATTACGGTTTTCTGCAGCACATCGGACACCTTGGCCGGCACTGGACCACCTCGGAAGATCAAGCCAAGCTCGGCGTTGTCTTGGAAGATGCGGTTGATTCCCAGCTGAAAAAAGATATGGAGATGAAATGTTATAACACGTGTCAGAGATGTTCAGCTTTAACGGTAATACCTCCTGTAGTGCTGTCTTAAGGGAACTATCGTAATCAATGCGGAATCGTGGCAATTGAAGGTTCACTTCGACCTCTTCCATGTCTCTGATAGCTGCATTGAGAGAATCAGATGAGATTATGTTCAAGAGCTCGCTCAGACTGCTGTTTTCGTTTGGCAGTACAATAATCATTGAGAATCTTCCGTCAGAGTACGGCAGTCGAACGAGTTGTGCCTTGAGTACTTTGGAATCAACGAAGTAGTGTTCCTGAATTTGCTTCATGAATTGGACTTGAACGGTTTTACGAGATGCGGTAGTGAACGGTTGCTCTGTGGTAGCACTTGGTAGGAAAACGTTGACCCATAGTCCCTTGAAGTAAATGGCATTCACCAGTAACAGGACGGTGTCTTTGATGTTTTCAGGCCTGACCAACTGTGGTATCATTCCTCGTGTACTGTTCGAAACCCAGTTATTGATTGTCTCAGCAGCCTTTTCTGATTGCTGGAAGTTAACGTTGTCAATGCTGGCATTATACTGCATATCCAGGATTGTCGTATACTTCTGAGATACGGCCACCTGGCTGTCGGCGAATACTCGACTGCTGATCAAAAACTGGTCGGCATTCTTCGCAAGGGCTTGCATGATTCCGACACATTTCGGTGTTTCATGAACATCTGGGCTGCGTTTCAGCGGCTCATTCAGTTCTTGCTGAGTTGACGAGTAGATGCTGGTGCCTTCATACAACATGTTGAGAAGATATTTGGCGGAGAAAGTTGACAAAACCACATTGCGACTGCTTTGACGAAGCATATACTAAAAAAGAAAACAGAAAACAATTCGTGTATTGGTTTCCGTGACATTGATTATTATTCATAGAAATTTCCACAACTAAAATAGAATTATCCATCACATCATTGAACGCATAAATGAGTTTGCACTATCGCCGCTTTCTGTAGTGGAAAGTTTTTTTTTTCATTTCAATAGCTTTTAACCGGTTATCACCCAAAAGAAGACTAAAAAAAAACAAACAAACCAAATAGGGAATCGAGCCACTTAGGCGGTGGCTTCTATATTCGTCTGTTTTCCACTATAACTCAGTCAAATTTGAACCAATTGGCACAACTTTTGGAATGTGGTGATTTAGGTACAGTATCTACCCGTGTACAACATTTCAAGTCAATTGGTTCAAAATTGACTGAGTTATAGTGGAAAGCAGACGAATATAGAAGCCACCGCCCAAGTGGCGCGATACCCTACCGAAACGTACCTTGATTAGCTGCCAGTCAAATTGATCATCCTGAGTCGGTTGTGGCTCGGTCGGTTCCGAGAAGCGCGATGATGGTCGCGGTCGGGGGGATTTCTTACATTCGTAGGGAACAACTAAAATAATCAGAAAAAAACATCACAAAATTAGAATACCCATTCTGCCAGCGATTATCCCGTGATTCTACGTGATCCATCTTACCGCAAATGCTTATCAGCAGCAGTAGCAACAGAGGCAAACGCCGGTCACCGCGAGGAGTCATTTGGGATCTTTCGGGAATCGGAATGCGACGCGGTGAAATAAAACAAAATTAACCGTTGAGTGTTTTTGAGGCGACGACTGAACGGCTACTGACGATCGACGAGGGCGCGATCGGTTTCTAGCTGCTGTCCCGTTGTGGCTGAGCGATGATGTGCACTCAACTCGACACTTAAACAAGGGTTCAATTGAGTGTACACAGTAGAGCAGAGCATAAGAAACACTGGCCTGGCTCTGGCAGTAAACTTTTTGTTTACTTTTGGCAACTCATTGACGATGGGTCGAATTGCTGGAAAGCTTGTCGAAAACCTAAGATTTGGATCCAGCGAATAAGGTTATGAACGTGTTTAAACCCATAAGAACATATTTTTGCAGTAATGATAGAGTGTCGCTCACGCCACCTCACCACGCATACAAAAGAAAAACTACCTTGATGATATTAACATTTTTGCTTGTGATCCCATTCCTTATTCTGTAAGGATAAAAAATAAGCTTCATGATTTTGGAAGGGCGGAATAACGTCTTATATTATCTTTAGAACAATTTCTAGAGTGGAACAGAGGCCACAACTTTGCCGAAGAAAGAATTTTAATTTATTACGCATGTTTGATAGATAATTGACAAAAACAAATTAAAACACATTACTTTTGAGCTATGTGCTCTAGAAAACTTAGTTATTTTACTAAACCAATCGATTCAAAGAAGTCATTTGATAGAAAATTCAATAATCTTTCAAATAAGGGTAAAAAAACGGCGATAAGTTTGACCATTTTATAGTTATATCCAGTTAAGGCAATAAGAGTCAAAAACATGGGAAGTTCAATAACTACGTAACGGTTGAGATTTGAACATATCCATATAGTTTTAAAATAGGTAAATATCTTCAATGTACATGATCATGAGTTCAGAGACTGTAATGTAGTTATAAGTTTTTTTTTGCACCATCAAATGAATTCTTCTTGCAATAATTTAAAAGGTGTTGCCTTACATTGCAAATATATCAATAAATAAATAAATAAATAAATAAATAAATAAATAAATAAATAAATAACTATCCGTAGAACAATTTTCTTCACCATTTATGGTCCTCTATCACCCTTTAAAAAGTTTGCACTCACGAACCTAACACCCTGTATATTTAAAGCCAGTCACAGTGATTTCTGGACAGCCAAAATCTGTGCTGCCATGACTCTTGTGAACTGAATCCCTGGAGAACTTATTGTCTCGCTTATTGTAAGAATTCCTGATACAATCCTTAGGTTAACTTCTGTAGAAAATGCTGGAGGGATTCCGGAACGAATCACTTGATAATTTCCTGGATCCTGTATGCATAATATTAAAATTATCTTCCAATACGATTAACTGGAGGAGTTCCTCTAAACATTCTTGAAGAAATTTCAACACATTTTCAGCTGGAGACATTCTTCCCTGGAAAAGATGATTGAAAGATTTCTGAATTTTCTGAAGCAACTCCTAAATAATTTTTGAAGAGACCCTGAGACGAATTTCTAAACAAATAACTTTAGGAATTACTGGAGCAATTGTTGAAAGAATTCCCTGGAGCAATCCGTGAATGAATTCCTGGATAAATCCTTAAAGAAATTACTGGATGAATCCCTGAGGAATTCCTACAGGAATGCCTGAAGGAAACTCTGTAGACTCCCTGGTAGAACTCCTGGCGGAATCCATTGAGGAATTTCTGAATGTACCTGAAGAAACTCCTGTATGAATTCTGGGAGGAATCCCTAGAATATTGCTTTAAAAATCTTTTGAGGAATTCGTAGAGGAAATCATAGAGAAATTTCTGAAGGAATCCTTGGAGGAATTATTGGAGAAATCACTGAAGAAATTCCTGGAGGAATCCCTGAAGCAGTTTCTGAAGGAATCCCTGAAGCAATTCCTGGAAGAATCTTTAGAGAGAATCCTGGACAAATTTCTAGAGGAACTTCTGGACAATTTCCTGGAGAAATTCCTGGATGAAGTCTTGGAGCTTTCCCTGGAAGAATTCTTGAAGAAATCCCTTGAAGAATTCCTGGAGAAATCTTCAGAAGAATTCTGGGAGGAATCCCTGCAGAAAATTCTGAAGAAAAAAACACTTGAGAAATTCCAGGAGGATTTTCTGGGAGAATCCTTGAAGGAACTCCTGGAAGAATCTTCGAAGGTTTTCCTGGAAGCATCCCTAGGAAAATCCCTGGAGAAATTCGTGGAGAAATTCTTGGAGGAATCCCTGAAGTAATTCCTGGTGGAATCTTTGGAGGAATGTCTGAAGGAATCTCTGAAAAATTCCTGGAAGTATTCTTGAAAAAAATCGTGGAAGAATTTCTGAAGGAATCTGTAAAGAATTTCCTGTAGAAATTCCTGATGGAATTGCTGACATAATTTCTGCAGGAAGCCGTCTATCAATTCCTGTAGAAATCTGCAGAGGAATTCTGAAATAAATCCTTGGAGAAATTTCTGAGAATAACCTTGAGAAATTTCTGGTGGAATTTGTAGATAAATTTCTAGAAGATTTATTGGAGAAATCCTCAAAAAAAACGTGGTAAAATCCCTGCGGGAATCCTTAGAGAAATTCGTGGAGAAATCACTGGAGGAATCCCTACAGCAATTCCTGGAGTGGAAAATCAGAAAAAAAAAATCCAGGAGGTACACCTAGAGAAAATTCTGGAAGAAAGTCTTACGGAATCCCTGACGGATTTCCAGGAGAAATTTCTGGACTCCTGGAAAAACTCCTGGAGGAATTTGTGGAATAGTTCCTGAAGCAATTCCTGAAGAAATCTAGTGGAATTCCTGCAAGAATTCAAGAAGGAATCCCTGGCAGAATTTCTGAATATATACCTGGAAGAATTCCCAGGAGAATTCCTGGTTATTGAAGTTATTCATGAAGAAATCTTTAGAAGAATGCCTGGGGTAATTCCTAAAGGAATCTCTGAAGAAATCCCTTGAAGAATTCCTGTAGAGATTCCTAGGGGAATTCGTGGTGGAATACTTAGAGGAATCCCTGAAGCAATTCATGGAGGATTTTTTTAAAGAAATTCCTAGAAGAACGCCAGATAAAAATCCTGGGGAAAGTCCTGGAGGAATGCATGGAGAAATCCCTGGAAGAATCTTTAATAAAATTTCTGTAGGAACTCGTGGAGGAATCTCTGAAGGATATACTAGAAGAATGTCTGATGTTATTTCTGAAGGAATCTCTAAATGAATTCCTGGATGAATTTTTAAAAGAAACTGGGAAGTAGTTCCCAGTGGAATCACTTGATACAAGCGATTGTAAGATCACTTGGAGCAAGGATAATTTTGTCCCAATTCACCAAAAGTGGAAACAACGAGGTGTGTGTTGAACTGCGGTTCACAGGAGTTTCCTCTAGTACAGTGGTTTTCAACCTTTTTCAGTCTGTGCACCCCTTTGGAATTTTCCCAAACCGCATTCCCCCCTTCATCGAACAGTTTCAAAACAGTAAATTCTGCCACATACTTTACTTCAAAGTGATCTTATTTGTAACCGACAAGCAAAAAAACCTAGATAACTGTTTTTTGGTCGGTGACATACGTGTTCATTTTCAAATAAACTTTTTAATTGAATTTTTTGCTTTAAATTTTTTTGTGTTCAATTTTGCAGTTTACTTAAAAACGCATTTAGGGAATCCACAAATGGTACCGTAAAATGGGGTGTTAAGGGACGGAAAAAAATTTTCGTCCCCAGTAATTCATGGGTTTTGCTTCTTAAAACTTTCAGGAAAAGCAGTCCGATTATTGTCTTGCTGCCTGCTAAGCATATAGATTACAAAGTTTGACGATTTTATGGAGAAATTGAAAATATTTAACAAAATGTGGGAATTTTTAGAAAAGTATGAGAATGGGGTGTTAAGGAACATAAGGGGATGAATGTGAAAGTTCTTGTATTTCAAAGAAAGATAAAATTGATTAATTGTAAACAGTGTCTGTTTTATTTCTTGCACATCGCCGAAAAAGATTATCATAGCTCTAAAAGTGCAGGGACATTTTCACTGTCATCTACTTTTGTATATGTTTTTTTTTTGTTAAAGCCTCGAAATCTGAAATAAATACCGTCAATTGTACCTGAATGGCTTCAATTTTTAACAAACATATTATTCACAGTTACTATTTAGAGTAACCAAATTGAACAGTTCAGACTGACGAACAGGTTGTAAACTAAGGATGTGTATTTACAGTTTATTGTTCACTTAAAACTCATTTATATTGAAATGTTTTATATGCAAGCATCATTAGATGGCCCGGGGTGTAAACTGTGTATTCAATGCTGATATTTGTACTCTGGAGCATCGCTGATAGGTCGTATTTTAGATTCTGGAATATTTTAATAACTATGAGTCTTCTTGGTTTTATTAGTGACAGTCTTGTTTACATAATATATGGAACAAGTGAGCATATTCTACATATTCAAAAAATTGTCACGTTTTGGCACCAATCATTGATAATATTTAAATAAGAAAACAGATGGAAAATCTATTTTGAAGAATACTCCTTCGCTAAAACATAACAAAACGCCTAAAGAACACAAACTTCTGTAAAGAGGGTACTACTGCGGCATTGAGTATAAACATTTGACCAGTTTTCTAATTATATGTATCAATCTAACACTTGTTTCTTAAGATCTCTATTGTATTGGTTGAATTTAACATCAATAGCAAATGTTGGGATGCTTATGACCCAAAATTAAATCCGTAATACATCATTCAGAATTGTAACTGTTATAAAATTAATCAATCGTCTCAAAACATCATGATACAAATAAAAAAGTTATATAAGAAATTTCATATAGCCGAGGCGGTAAACGCACTGGTATTCAGCATGACCATGCTGAGGGTGACGGGTTCGATTCCCGGTCGGTCCAGGATCTTTTCGTAAAGGAAATTTCCTTGACTTCCTTGGGCATAGAGTATCTTCGTGCCTGCCACACGATATACGCATGCAAAATGGTCATTGGCAGAGGAAGCTCTCAGTTAATAACTGTGGAAGTGCTCATAGAACACTAAGCTGAGAAGCAGGCTTTGTCCCAGTGAAGACGTTACGCCAAGAAGAGAGAGATAAGAAATTTCATCCCCTAACACCCCACCAGTTTATGAAACTAGACTTTTTTCACAAAAATTTTTGGTTTTCAAAAACCATCTTAGTAACCTCAAATATTTTACCCTAGTTTCATTTGAAATGAGTTCTAAAACACCTTACGATTTCTCACATATTTTTCCTAATAATATTTCTGACCTTACAAATGAATGTTTCAATGGTAGTGAAATTGAGAAAAATCAATGCCGTTCTATTTTTGAAGTCTAGTGTTCAATTAGAACCGTATTTTCATGAGTGGTAATCCTTATAGTATGCCTTTATTTCCAACACACATTTGAAGCGAATTTGGAATTAGTAAATCTATTTTTATACGGTTTGGTGATTTTTCAAAGTAGTATGTGAAGATGAATCCCTTAACACCCCATGAGTTCTTAACACCCCATTTTACGGTATGTCAGTTAAAACTATTGAAATCATTGAAGATTGCTCACCATATCTAAAAGTTCGCTTTGGCTTGGAAATCAAGAATAGCCTTCTATTTAGATTTGAGTTCAAAAAAACTTTCAAAAATTTTGAGTTCAAAGAAAGATTTCCTTTTAAAAATTAACGCATGTTGGTATGATACAAATGCATTTGATGAT
>NW_026917799.1:0-8000 GCF_035046485.1 Aedes albopictus
CTAGTATGTTTGAAATAGACGTAAAAACTTGAAGTATCTTAGGCAAAGTACGTTTAATTGGCAAATTGAGAGATAAATTTGTGAAAAAATTACCACTTGTTTTGGTGGGATTCGAACCCACGACTCCGTTATCGCTAGTCCGGCGCTTTAACCAACTAAGCTACAGAACAAGTTACAACTCTGCAGAATAGAAAGTCAAACTGGATTCGAAGCACCACCCTAAACCGGGTCCGTCTTTCACAACTTTATCTCTCTTTCGGCTCTTAGATGCCAATCTCCCGCACTCTCGCGGCCTACCAACAACAAGTGTGCGCGTATTGTTTTTAGAATGTTGATATTGAAGCTCGACTGACACATACTTCGTCACCAACCATATGATCGGTGCAAACTCAGTATGCGTTGAGCGCTCAACGCGGACGGACGCACGGCCGTCCAGGATATGTGTCAGTCGAGCTTCAATATCAACATTCTAAAAACAATACGCGCACACTTGTTGTTGGTAGGCCGCGAGAGTGCGGGAGATTGGCATCTAAGAGCCGAAAGAGAGATAAAGTTGTGAAAGACGGACCCGGTTTAGGGTGGTGCTTCGAATCCAGTTTGACTTTCTATTCTGCACAGTTGTAACTTGTAACTTGCTCTGTGATAGCTATGAGATCCCATAATCATTTTTTTTTCAATATTTGCATGTTATCATAATGTAATGATCTATAAAGATTAGGATTTGTTCTATATAGAGAAAAACAATCTGCATAAAACATTCTCAACATGATGCATATTAACCCTTATAATCTGAACGTACGATTTGCATATTCAGAATCAGACTGTAAAAACCATAACTTCGTTAATTCTGGACCGATTTTGATCATCGACGTCTCAAAAGAACCGGGTAAATCTCTAGTTTAGATACGTGAACCAAAATTTTAAATTGGCCATCTGGTTCCGGAGTTATTCCGGGACGTACTGGGGTATGTTTTTGGGGGTTACGTACAAAAGGCTGAAACACGAAAGGCTGAAATAACAAAAGGCTGAATTACGAAAGGCTGAATCACAAAAGGCTGAAAATGTCAAAAGGCTGAAATAACATAAGGCTGAAATAATGATTCGACTAGTTTTCAAACGGCGAGCCTAAAGGCAGTCATACGAGCCTAAAGGCAACACTAACATCACAGACAGACATAACACTCTAATTATTCATATCGTACACTGATATAATGATCTTTATAAAAATTTGCTAGTTGGCCGACCCCTCAGCCCTGACACTTACATTGGTTTTGCTTGAGTTTTACATTTGACGCACACTACCTCTCATTGGTTGATGGTTCATTGGACGAACATGCTTCCGTTACTATGTTCGAAATCGGAAAGCGTTAGGACTGTTTTTCCGCGCTAAAGTATGCATTATTGATCGCCTACATAACTATGACAGTATTTCTCCAAAGAATAGCATATATTTAAAAGAAGGAAAAATCTCTGATCACATTGTTGGCAGCTGTAATGGCAACCAATCTCCATAACAGCATGACTCGAAACAATAGCTCATGCTCAAAGAAGGAAAAATCTCCAATTGAAATACCATCAGTCATTTTTTGTGTTAGTTGGTATGCACTCTTCACTAAGCACATTCTATGACAAGGACTCATATATGTAGCCGATCTGGTTAGCGAACGAGTAGTCATGCTGAGGGTGATGGGTTCGATTCTCCCTCGGGCCAGAAACTTTTTGTAATGGAAAATTCCTTGACATCCGCGGGCATAAAGTATCTTCCTGTCTGTCACACGATATATGTACCAATGCAAAGTGGTCATTGGCAGAGAAGGCTCTCAATTAATAACTGTTGAAATGCGTATATAAGCTGAAAGCAGGCTTTGTCTCAGTTGGGACGTTACGCCAGAAAAAAAAGAACAAGAAGTACTTACTCATTTCCTGCATTTTTGCAATTTCAGCCTTTTGTGCATTCAGCCTTTTGAAATTCAGCCTTATGTTACTTTCAGCCTTTCGTGTTCAGCCTTTTGTGCATTCAGCCTTTTGAAATTCAGCCTTTTGTTAGCATCCCGTTTTTGGCCAGGCAAAGGGACACTATCGTTGGGTTTCTAAAACTCAGCATGCGACATATCAATCTTCATGGTTTTGCAAAACAAGTTCGATGGTGTCATTTTTTGGATTTTTGGACACGTTGGACACGTTCCGGGATGTTCCGGGAACCTGGTTCTTCCGTGAAAATGGCCACTTTCATGTCTCTTCTAAATCCCAGCATGCGACATATCAATCTTCATGATTTTGCAAAACAGGATCGAAGGAAGTAATTCTGCGGATTTTTGGCCACTTTGGACACGTTCCGGGGTGTTCCGGGAACCCGGTTCTTCCGTGAAAATGGCCACTTTTATGTCTCTTCTAAGTACTAGCATGCGACATATCAATCTTCATGATTTTGCAAAACAAGATCGAAGGAAGTAATTCTGCGGATTGTTGACACACTTTGGACAGCTCCGGGGTGTTCCGGGAACCTGGTTCTTCCGTGAAAATGGCCACTTTCATGTCTCTTCTAAATCCCAGCATGCGACATATCAATCTTCATGATTTTACAAAACAAGATCGAAGGAAGTAATTCTGCGGATTTTTGGCCACTTTGGACACGTTCCGGGGTGTTCCGGGAACCTGGTTCTTCCGTGAAAATGGCCACTTTTATGTCTCTTCTAAGTACTAGCATGCGACATATCAATCTTCATGATTTTGCAAAACAAGATCGAAGGAAGTAATTCTGCAGATTTTTGGCCACTTTGGACACGTTCCGGGGTGTTCCGGGAATCTGGCTCTTCCGTGAAAACGGCCACTTTTATTTCTCTTATGAATCCCACCATGCGGCATATCAATCTTCATGATTTTGCAAAACAAGATCGAAAGAAGTCATTTCGCGGAGTTTTGGCCACGTTGGACACGTTCCGGGATGTTCCGAGAACCTGGCGCTTCCTTGAAAATGGCCACTTTTATGTCTCTTCTAAATTCCAGCATGCGACATATCAATCTTCATGATTTTGCAAAACTAGATCGAAAGAAGTCATTTCACGGATTTTTGGCCACGTTGGATACGTTCCGGAATGTTCCGGGAACCTGATGCTACCGTGAAAATGGCCAGGATTTCCTGAAGGAACCTCTGGAGGTACAAGAGGAGAAATTTTTGAAGGAATCCCTGAAGGAATTCTTTGAAGAACCAATGGAGGTTCCAGGAGAAATCCCTGGAGGAATTCCTGGAATAATATCTGGAGAAATTACTGGTGGATGTTCCTAAAAAAATCTCTGGAAGAATCCCTGTCGAATTTTTGCAGGAGATTTTAACAGGAATTCCTCCAGGGATTCCTCCAGGAATTTCTCCAGAGATTCCTACAGTAAATCCTCCAAAGATTATTCCAAAAAATTCTCCTGGGATTCCTCCAGAGATTCCTCTAGGAACAAGTATTAGGAATTCCTTCAAGAATTCCTTCAGGGATTCCTGCAGGAGTTCCTCCAGAGGTTTTTCCAGGAATTCCTCCAGGGATACCTCAGGGATTCCTCCTGGAGTTATCTCCATGCACCTCCATTGGTTCCTCAAGAAATTTCTTCAGGAATCTCCGTGATTCCTCAAGGAATTTCTCCATGGATTCTTCCAGGGATTCCTGCAGGAATTTCTCCAGGAATTTCTTCAGGATTTTTTTTTCAGGAATTCCTCCAGGAAAACCTCTAGAGATTCCTTCAGGAAATCTTTCTTAAATTTTTCCCGGGATTCTTCCAGAGATTCCTCCAGAAACATCAATCAGGGATTCCTCCAGAGATTTCTCCAGGAATTCTTCCAGGGATTCCTCCAAGAAGAATTCCTCCAGGAATGGCTCCAGCGATTTCTCCAGGAACCTCCATTGGTTCTTCAAGGAATGTATCCTGGAATTCCACAGCGATTCCTCCAGGAACCTCCATTGGTTCCTCAAGCAATTCCTCCATGGATTCCTCCATAAATTGCTCCATGGATTCTTCCAGGGATTCCTCCAGGAAATCCTCCAGAAAATTCTCCAAAGATTTTTCCAAAAATCCCTCCTGGGATTCCTCCAGATATACCTCTAGGAACAAGCATCAGAAATTTCTCCAAGAATTTCTCCATGGATTCCTCCAGGAGTTCCTCCAAAGATTATTCCAGGAATTCCTCAGGGATTCTTCCTGGAGTTCTCTCCAGGAACCTCCATTGGTTCCTCAAGAAAGTCATTCTGGAATTCCTCAGGGATTCCTCCAGAAATTTCTCCAGGAACCTTCTTTGATTTCTCAAGGAATTCCTCCATGGATTCTTCCAGGGATTCTTGCAGGAATTTCTCCAGGAATTCCTCCTGGAATAATACCTCCAAAGATTTCTTCAGAAAATTCTGCAGAGATTCTTCCTAAAATTTCTCCTGAATTTCTTCCAGAGATTCAGACAGAAACATCCATTGGTTCCTCAAAGACTTCCTCCAGGGATTTCTGCAGAAATTTCTTCAGGAATTCTTCCAGAGATTCCTCCAAGAATACCTCCAGAGATTCCTTCAGGAAATCCCCCAGAGATTCTCCCGAAAATTCCTCCTGAGATTCTTCCAGCGATTCCTCCAGGAACATCCATCAGGAATTCCTCCATAGATTTCTCTAAGAACTCCTCCAGGAATCCCTCCAGAAATTCCGCAGAGATTCCCCCAGGAGTTCCTCCAGAGATTCCTCCAGGAACCTCCATTGGTTCCTCAAAAAATCCTCAAGGGAGTCCTCCAGAAATTCCTCCATGAATTCTTCCAGGGATTCCTCCAGGAATTCCTCCAGAGATTCCTCCAGAAAATCCTCCAAAGATTCTTTCAAAAATTCCTCCTGGGATTCCTCCATAGATTCCTCTAGGAGCAAGTATAAGGAATTGCTCCAAGAATTCTTCCAGGGATTCCTCCAGGAGTTTCTTCAGAGATTTTTCCAGGAATTCCTCCAAGGATTCCTCAAGGAATTCCTCCTGGAGTTCTCTTCAGGAACCTCCATTGGTTCCTCAAGAAAGTCATTCTGGAATTCCTCAGGGATTCCTCCAGAAATTTCTCCAGGAACCTCCATTGGTTCCTCAGAGAATTCCTCCATGGAATCTTCCAGGGATTACTACAGGAATTTCTCCAGAAATTCCTTTAGGAATTTCTTCAGTAATTCTTCCAGAAATGCCTTCAGAAAATTCTCCAGAGATTCTTTCTAAAATTTCTCCTGAGATTCTTCCAGAGATTCCTCCAGAAACATCCATCAGGAACTCCTCCAGAGATTTCTCCAGGATTTTTTCCAGGGATTCCTCCAGGAAATTTCTCAGGAACTCCTCCAGGAGTGGCTCCAGAAATTTCTGCAGGAACCTCCATTGGTTTTTCAAAGAATTTATCCTAGAATTCTCCAGAAATTCCTCCAAGAGTTCCTCCAGAGATTCCCACAGAGATTCCTCCAGGGAACCTCCATTGGTTCCTCGAAGAACTCCTCCAGAGATTCCTCCAAGTATACCTCCAGAGATTCCTTTAGGAAATCCTCCAGAGATTCTCCCGAAAATTCCTCCTGAGATTATGCCAGAGATTCCTCCAGGAACATCCATCAGGAATTCCTCCAGAGATTTCTCTAAGAACTCCTTCAGGAATCCCTCCAGGAATTCTGCAGAGATTCCCCCAGGAGTTCCTCCAGAGATTTCTCCAGGAACTTCCATTGGTTCTTCAACGAATTTATCCTGAAATTCCTCAGGGATTTCTCCAAGAGTTCCTCCAGAGATTTTTTTCAGGAATCCTCCATTGGTTCCTCAAAGATTTCCTACAGGGATTTCTCCATGGATTACAGCAGATTTCTTCAGGAAATCCTCCAGAGATTCTTCCAAAAATTTCTCCAGAGATTCCTCCAGAAATTCCTCTAGGAACAAGTATCAGGAATTCCTCCAGAGATTCTTCCAGGAATTCCTTCAGGAATACCTCCAGAGATTCCTTCAGGAAACCCTCCAGAGATTCTTCCAAAATTTTCTCCTGGGATTCTTTCAGAGATTCCTCAGGGAACATCCATCATGAATTCCTCCAGAGATTTGTCCAGGATTTCTTCCAGGGAGTTCTCCAGGAATTTCCCAGGAATTCCTCCAGGAGTGGCTCCAGAGATTTCCCAAGCAACTTCCATTGGTTCTTCAAGGAATTCATCCAGAAATTCCTCAGGGACTTCTCCAGGAGTTCCTCCAAAGATATCTTTAGGAACCTCCATTGGTTTCTCAAAGAATTCCTACAGGGATTCCTCTAAGAATATCTCCAGAGATTCCTTCAAGAAATCCTCTAGAGATGCTTCCGAAAATTTCTCCTGGAATTCTTCCAGAGATTCTTCCAGGAACATCCACCACTATTTTTCAGAGATTCTCAAGGAATTTCTTCAGGGATTCCTCCATAGATTTCTCCCGGAACCTCCATTGGTTTTTCAAAGAATTCATCCTGGAACTCCTCGGGAATTCCTCCTGAGATTTCTCCAAGAGCCCCCGTTGGTCTTTCCAGGAATTTCTGCAGGGATTCCTGCAGGCAGTCCTCCAGAGATTCTTCCAAAAGTTCATCCTGGGATTCTTCCAAAGCTTTCTTTTAGGAGCATCCATCAGGGGTTCCTCCAGAGATTTCTCCAGGAATTCCTTCAAGGGTTCCTCAAGGATTCCTCCTGGTTCCTCATTGAATTCCTTCAGAGATGGATTTCTCCACAAATTCTTTCAGGAATTTTTCCAGCAATTTCTTCATGAATTTCTTCAGGAATTCATTCAGAGATTCTTCCAGTAATACCTCCAGAGATTCATTCAGGAAATCCTTCAGAGATTCCTCCATAAATTTTTTTTATGGGTTTCTTCCACAGATTTCTCCAGGAACATGCATAAGGAATTCCTCCAGAGATATCTTCAGGAGCTCCTCCAGAGATTTCTCCATGAACATTCTTTGGTTTTACAAGGAATGAATTCCTGGAGGAATTCCTCCAGAGATTCCCCCAGGGAACCTCCATTGGTTCCTCAAAGAATTCCTCCAGATATTCCTCCAAGAACCTGAGATTCCTTTAGAAAATCTTCCAGAGATTCTCCCGAAAATTTCTGCTGAGATTATTCCAGAGATTCCTTCAGGAACATCCATCAGGAATTTCTCTAAGAACTCCTCCAGGAATCCCTCCAGGAATCCCTCCTGAAATTCCTCAGGGATTCCTTCAGGAGTTCCTTCAGTGATTTCTCCAGGAACCTCTATTGGTTCTTCAAGGAATTCCTCCAGGAATTCCTCCAATGGTTCCTCAAAGAATTCTGCCAGAAATTCCTCAAGAAATTCACCAGAGATTTCTCGAGGATTTCATCCAGGGACTCCTCAAGGAATTCCATTTTATCCAGGGACTTCCTTCAAGGGTTTATCCAGGAATTCCTTCAGGGATTCCTCCCGCGATGATTGTCTTTGTAAAAATATAGGCAAAAATATGAGTTCAGTTGATGATACTTGACATTCCCTATAGCTACAGCAGTAAACGCACTAATATCCAGCAAGACATGGATGTTGAGGGCTAATTATCGTCAGTATAAAAACTGTTTACAATGGAAATTAGCTAACAAAAAAGCTCACAAATCAATTTAGCGATGTGTCGAAAAAATTCAAAGGAACTCAGAACAAAAACATAAAATTCTTATATAGTGGCAGTCTTAAAAATCCGGAATCATTTCCTATAATTGTCGGCAAAAGAGTCTTGATCCTATTTAAAGCTTCAAAATACAATTTATATCAAAAATCGGGACACCCAAATTCAAACGATAAGGTTTAACAATTTGGGAGATACTTGGGAATTCCTGATTCTTGTTCCTAGAGGAATCTCTGGAGGAATCCCAAGAGAAAATTTTGGAACAATCTTTGGAGGATTTTCTAGAGGAATCTTTGGAGAAATTCCTGGAGGAATCTCTGGAGTAATTCCTGTAAAAATCTCTGGAGGAACTCTTGCAAAAAATCTACAAGGATTCTTCCAGAGATTCTTTTAGA
>NW_026917800.1:0-8000 GCF_035046485.1 Aedes albopictus
TTGTCTAATATCTCTTAATCAGTCGAATAAATTAGCTCCGAAATACTTGATGTTCATGGTTAAGCTAAGTTTCGTGTTGTCAAGTAGAGCGCTCAAGTAAAATTCCCTCTTTTTCCGCAAGTAATTTTGACAACTGATTCAGTATGGGGAGAAACGTTACTTTTCCTTACGGAATAATAGCGCGGACAATTTTTCTGCAAGGAAAAGTGACAGCTCCATTTGATTCGCACGGGAGGCGTTATGAGTGTTACACTTTTATCCTTACTTGCCATCTGCGAACCGCTTAAGTAATTTTGAAGCGGAATCATTACTTGACCATTACTTGTCCTATCTTTTTGCACAGTACGTACGAAGTGGAAACTAGCCATTATGGTGTAGAAAGGACAACACTGATATATCTACTAAGGTAATCAGTTTTGGCATTAGCTAGTTATTTTGGCTGTCCGGTTCTTGCATTTTCCCACAATATATAAATTCAAAGCTTTCATTTAACATATTGTTAGTTTTCATAGAATTCCTATTTATTTGTAGTTTGTTATTTATAATTTTGTAGAAAACAATAACCTGCTAGTAAACACTTTGCATGAGGTCAGCATTATATATTGAAAAATAATTTCCCATAGAATGGTCAAAAACTAATGCAAGAAACAAGTGAATATAATAATAAAAAATAATTTATTGAAATACTCTTCGTAAGATATCTCAGTAATCAAATGTCGAATCGAAATAAAATTTCAGGGCCTTATACAAAGATATTGTAGCTTTCATTTGGTGCTTAGAGAACCCAAATCGATTGACAGACGACTGAGATATTTATTATGGTACTCTTGGTCAAAAATCTCTCAAAAAGTTAACCTGTATTACTCCCAAGTACTCTTTGAAAGATATCCCGGTAACCAAATGTCCAATCCTAATGAAATTGTATAGGGTTCTACTAGAATGTTATAGCTTTCATTTGGTGCCAGGATAACCTAAATCGGTTGACAGACGGCTAAGATATTTATTATGATACACTTGGTCAAAAATCTTAAAAAGTTTAGATGTATGACTCATAAGTACTCTTCGAGGGATATCTCGGTAACCAAAAGTCCAATCGAAAAAAAATTCAATAGCGTTCTACTAGGATGTAGTAGCTTTCATTTGCTTCCAAGAGAACTCAAATCGGTTGACAGACGGCTGAGAAACGTGCGTCACTTTTTTTTGTAACGCACATACACACACACACATACACACACACACATACACACATACACACAAGGGGCAGCAGGGACGGATGTCCTGGGGCCTGACGCACCCCCCCGCTTGCGAGTCAGCCGCGTAGTTGCCGGCTAAGAATAGAACTACTAACCCCAATTCAAGGTGTCAAGCGACCCGTGCCGAGGAATGAGTGATCGAGGGGGTGAAAAAGATGCTCGATCTTTAACGGAGCCTGTGGGGTACCTGGGCACCCCCCACAGTATGCTGTCCCTTACCGCGTTAATGCAGAGCTCTGGCGTGGTGGACATTATTTCTCGTGCAACTCGTGGGAACAATGAGCAAGAATTCAAAATCAAATAACCTAGGTGGAAGTAGCGGTGCGATCAACCCCTTCGCAAGAAGCGGGTTGATAAGGTCTCCGACAAGGAGAAGTGAGGAGTCAGGTGCTGGAAGCTGCTTACGCAGCTCAAGCGTGGGAGCTCCTGTCCACTCCACGGCAAGCCAGCCGGCGGAGGTCATGGACGGAGCATGGTTGCTGAGGGCCATCAGCCAAGTTGCAGAAAAAGGACGGCCCGCATTTGAGGTAGCTGAGCAGCAGCTCGGCAAAATTATCGACTTTGCGACAACTAAGTCGAATATAAGCAAGGACCTGAAAACGGCCTTGCTTCGGCTTAGGGCGACTGTCGATAATGCCAAGCAGGAGCACGCGGTTGCGTTGCTGGCTGCAGCAGCGGCGGAACCCGCAAAGGAGAAAGCGTCTAAGTTTACACAAACGGAGGCCTTCTCCTTCGCGGGTAGTCCGAAGAGAGTGGAAGCGAATGCTCGCGACAAAAGCGACAAGCATTCGCAGAAGCGGGCGAGGCAGCCGTCAGGTGAGGAGCTGTCTGGCGGCGCCCGCAAGGCCAGGCGTATAATAACCCCGAAAGCCGGTGGTAACGCTGGAAAGTCGGACCCCAGCCAGGGTTCCCGGAAAGCTGGGAAGGGTGGGCCTGAAAAGGCCGGCCCGTCCCGGAATGACGGGAACAAGGGGTTGCGACCAATGGTGGGCCCTCAGCAGCCGCAGAGCAGGGCGATCCAAGGAGAGGACCCTCCTTGGACAAAGGTAGAGCGGAAGAGGAAGAAGAAGGGGAATCCGCAGGTAGAAGTGCAGGTCGCCAAGCCAAGGCGTAGGAAGGCAGGTGCCAGGCGCGAAAAAGGTGACGCTATCGTCATCAAGACCGAACAGTCGAAATACTCGGACGTCTTGAAGGCGATGAGGTGCGACGCCAAGCTCGAGGGTCTTGGAGCTGACGTACGCAGTATCAGACGTACTCGTACGGGCGAAATGATCCTGGAGCTTAAGCGCCAGAAGGATCACAAGGGCGCCGCCTATAAGAGGCTGGCAGAAGAGGTCCTTGGAGATGGAGTGGAGGTGAGGGCTCTTACGCATGAGGCGACTCTGAAGGTCAAAGACATAGACGAGATCACCGAAGCGGAAGAGCTCGTCACGGCACTGCGGCAACAGTGCGATGTTCAGGTGGCCGCCACAGCCGTCAGGCTGCGGAAGGGGCCAGCAGGGACACAGATAGCTCTGGTTCAGCTACCTGTGGCGGATGTTAAAAAGTCCGTTAAAGTAGGGAGTATTAAGGTGGGCTGGTGTGTTTGTCACCTGACATTCCACGAGCCACCTGAGGTTTGCTTCAGGTGTCTGGAACCAGGACACAAGTCGTGGGACTGCAAAGGCCCCGACAGGCGCAAACTGTGTAGGCGATGCGGCGCTGAAGGTCATAAGGCCCAAAGCTGCACGAGTCCGCCCATCTGCATGATCTGTACCGGGAAAACCTCGAAAAACAGACACGCGATGGGTGGTCCAGGGTGCCCGGCCTTTAAGAAAGCCGCAGTGAGCAACAAATCACAGTGCAGGTAACGCAGCTGAACCTGAACCACTGTGATGCGGCTCAGCAACTGCTTTGTCAGGCGGTTTCTGAGTGGGAGACGGATATCGCCATCATTTCGGACCCATACCGAGTACCCGCCGGCAACGGCAACTGGGCCTCGGATGGGACCAGGAAAATGGCGGCGATATGGACGACGGGTAAATACCCCGTGCAGGAGTTGGTGTCTACTACCTATGAGGGCTTCGTGGTCGCCAAAGTAAACGGGGTCTTCTTCTGTAGCTGTTATGCGCCTCCGCGGTGGCCGATCGAGCGGTTCACGCAAATGCTGGACCGCTTAACGACCGTGCTAACAGGGCGAAGGCCGGTGGTAATATCGGGTGACTTTAATGCCTGGGCTGTGGAATGGGGAAGCCGTTTCACGAACCAGCGGGGTCAGATCCTGCTAGAAACACTGGCCATCTTAGATGTCGACTTGGCTAACGTCGGTACCAAGAGTACCTATAGTCGAAACAGAGCGGAGTCAATTATTGACGTGACCTTTTGTAGTCCTGGCCTAACAAGTAGTTCGAACTGGAGAGTAGATGATGGCTACACTCACAGCGACCACCTGGCGGTTCGCTACAGTATCGACTACAACAACAGCAAACAGCGGATAGAAGAAGAGGCGGCTAGGCCAAGGCCAAGCCCTCGTAGGTGGAAGACATCATACTTCGACGAAGAGGTATTTAGGGAAGCGCTCCGCCGTGAGCGAAACTTACTCGGTTTAGACGGCGACGAGCTGGTAGCGGTGCTCTCACGTGCGTGTGATGCGACCATGCCTAGGAGAGTCCACCCTAGAAATGGGAGGCCACCGGCTTACTGGTGGACCGACGCGATTGCGGACCTGCGCCGCGCCTGCCTACGGGCTAGGCGGCGGATGCAGCGAGCACGATCAGAGGAAGAGCGAAACGAACGGCGGGTGGTGTTCGCCGCTGCAAAAGCCGCGCTCAAGACCGAGATAAGAGCAAGCAAAAAGGCCTGCTTTGAGGGTCTCTGTCAGAGTGCCAATACGAACCCGTGGGGTGATGCCTACAGGATCGTTATGGCCAAGACGAGAGGTGTGATGGCTCCTACAGAGCAATCTCCAGAGATGTTGGAGGGGATCATTGGAGGACTTTTTCCGCGTCATGATCCTAGTCCTTGGCCTCCTTTCGTAGGACAGCCGGGGACTGGGGCTGGCGATGAGGAAATGGTCACCGATGTGGAACTTGCGGGGATAGCTAAGTCCCTTAGCGTAGGTAAGGCCCCAGGTCCGGACGGAGTTCCGAACCTGGCCTTAAAAGTAGCTATTGCAGAAGCTCCCGAGATGTTCAGGTCTGCTATGCAGAAATGCCTGGACGAGGGAGTTTTCCCAGAAGCTTGGAAGAGGCAGAGCCTGGTACTATTGCCAAAGGCGGGGAAACCACCCGGAGACCCGTCGGCATATAGACCAATATGCTTGATTGACACGGCGGGGAAGGTGCTCGAAAAGATCATCCTCAATAGAATGTTGAAGTTCACTGAGGGCGTAAATGGTCTCTCGAGCAACCAGTATGGCTTCCGGAAGGGGAGGTCCACCGTAGACGCTATCTTGTCGGTTACAAAAACCGCCGAGAAAGCACTCGAGCCTAAGAGGAGGGGAATTCGCTTTTGCGGGGTAGTGACTCTGGATGTAAGGAATGCATTTAATAGCGCCAGTTGGGCTGCTATTGCTGATGCGCTCTTGCGTCTGGGGATACCGGAGTACTTGTACAAGATTCTCGGAAGCTACTTCCAGAATCGCGTACTAGTATACGACACGGAGGTGGGTCGGAAGTGCTTTCACATAACCTCAGGAGTCCCGCAAGGTTCCATCCTGGGTCCGGTGTTATGGAATGTCATGTACGACGAGGTGTTGAGGTTAGAGTACCCAGTGGGAGTGGTGATTGTCGGATTTGCCGACGATATTACGCTCGAAGTCTACGGTGAAACGATCGAGGAGGTGAAGTTGACTACCGACCACTCGATCAAGGTTGTGGAGGCGTGGATGCGGTCCAGAAAACTGGAGCTGGCTCACCACAAGACAGAGGTGACGGTTGTTAACAACATGCAGTCGGCGCAGCAGACGGAGATCAGTGTAGGAGAGTGCACTATCCTGTCGAAGCGCTCTGTCAAGCACTTGGGCGTGATGATCGACGATAAGCTTACCTTCGGTAGCCACGTCGATTATGCCTGTAAAAGAGCCTCCACAGCTACTGCGGCACTGTCCCGGATGATGTCCAATAGCTCAGCGGTGTACGCCAGTAAGCGCAAGCTTCTGGCTAGTGTTGCTACGTCCATACTTAGGTATGGCGGCCCGGCGTGGGGTACCGCGCTAAGTACTGAATGCTACCGACGGAAGCTGGAAAGTACTTACAGGCTTATGTGTCTGAGGGTTGCAAGCGCGTACCGTACCGTGTCACACGACGCTCTCTGTGTCATTACTGGTATGGTGCCCATCAGCATTCTTATCAGTGAGGATATGGAGTGCTTCGAAATGCGCGGCACAAGAGGCATACGCAAGACTGTCAGGATGGCCTCTATGGTCAAATGGCAGCGCGCGTGGGACAGTTCCACCAAAGGAAGGTGGACCCATAGGTTGATACCGAGGGTAGATAGTTGGATTAATAGGCGCCATGGGGAAGTTTCATTCCACCTGGCACAGGTCCTTACAGGTCATGGTTGCTTCCGACAGTATCTACACCGTTTCGGGCATGCGGATTCTCCCGAATGCCCAGTGTGCAATGGTTTAGAGGAAACGGCGGAACACGTTTTGTTCGTGTGCCCGCGTTTTCGCACAATGCGTGACCGCATGCTTGCCACATGCGGGGAGGACACAACTCCGGACAACTTGGTCCAGAGAATGTGTAGGGATGAGATTAGCTGGAATGCCGTTTCAACGGCTATCACCCATATCGTCTGGGAGCTACAAAGGAGGTGGCGCGTGGACTCGGAGAATGGCTAGTCCAGATGCAGTACAAGAGGTGGTCCAGGGGTTCGAAGTCGGCTTCGTAGGTCATACCGGTGCCCTGCGGTCGAGATCGACCCTTACAGCGATTAAGTGGCCGCGGAGAGGAAGTCCCGGTAGCGGTGCTGTCGTGGCGTCAGTCTACTGGGTTGGATCTGAGCCCGCGGTTGGAAAGGGGTCCCCGGCAAGGGTCGGGGTAGGTGAGACCCTGCTGTCTGCAACCTACGGATGCAGCTGATAAGGCCTGAAGGGTAGTGATACCCTTGCCTTCAGCAGGTCAGATCGGGTTGCATGTGGGCATCAGTTCTTGATGTCCGCTCAGCAGTAGGGCGCGGGCGGGGTTGACCCTGCCCGCCTTCCGAGGACAAAGGGAGTGGCGAGGACCACTCGGGAAACTGGCTAAGCGCCAGCATGCTATCGTGATGGACTCTCCAGTGCGAGTCATCGATGTTCGTTGCTGCTAGGCTACGGCAGCTAACCTTGAGGGTGCGATATGCACTAGCCCCTCTCTGAAGCAATACCTTCTTGGTGGTTCCGGAGAGACGTAGGGTTTGGCGACCATAGGAATGTGTTTTAGTGGGTCGAGGAGAGAGTAGTCCTGGCTTCTACCGGCATTGTAGAAGACGGCCTCATCCCCACACTACCCTAACCTTCCTGTTAGGGTGTCTGATGAGCAGATTTATCCCCCTATGGTTTAGAAGGAAAAAAAAAACACATACACACATACACACATACAGACATTTGCTCAGTTCGTCGAGCTGAGTTCATTGGTATATGAGACTCGGCCCTCCGGGCCTCGGATCGAAAGTCGGTTTTTCGAGCGATATTTATACCCTTCTTATGGGTGTAAGAAGGGTAAAAAATGTATTTCTGACACGCAAAACCTGTAAAATATCATAATTGCAATAGCAAATAAAAGGTTATTAATAAATATTGCTAATACCTAGCTAAAATTTATTTAACCGAATTAGGATGATATTTAGTGTAATCATACACAGAGCACCTAGTTTAAGGGTTGATGAATGTAATAATTGAATGAGATGCCAAAAAAGAGCATTAAAAATGTTCTACCTAGTACACTTATCGAGTCCGCTGCGCTCTTCACCTTTTTGTACCAACCACAATCCCAGCTACACAGGGACATTGTTCGGCTTTTTTGCAACGTGTTCTAAGCATCGTACCCAGGTAACCACTAAGCACTTAAACAAGCCGTATTTCAGCATTATATCTTCATTCCACCTGCTTTTTGCTCTATCATAGCAGTTCAACTGCTAAACTGTACTAAATTAGCAACTGAACTGCTACTGAAAATGTGACAGCTGTTGCGTAGCATTTCAAATGCACGATCTTTTGGGGTCTTCTAGCATAAAAATACTGCCCAGCACATTCAAAATTGCATGAATTACCTCTTTTGGAAGCGCAAAGTGAAGAAAAGAAAAATGGGAGAGAGATAGAAAAGACGGCGAGATAAGAAGTGTGGAATTATACACATATTTTCGTTTTCATTTTCGATAGTCTGAGAGATAAGCATTAAATCAGCCGTATATTGGGCCAAAACCTGCATTTAAGCAGCACTTATGGCGCATATACGACTTATTTCCATTTTTTGACCTGCTGTAAAGGCGCATTTCAACTGCTTACTGGTTACCTGGGTATCCTTTTAGCTTTGACAACCTTCCTTGGTTTATTCCAAGCCACCACAGCCCGTTTTTCTGCACACCACTAAAGATCGTCCTTAGAATCAATCCGTAACGTGGGTAGATTACCTTAAAATGGTGCATTGCGGTGTAAGATCTACCAAATAAAACTAGTTCCCGTTCTATGCTGCACCTACATAGTCATTTCCTCCGCTGCCTTGATCCGCCGTGCCTACATTCTCTTCGCCATTCAGGTGCTCGTCGAAGTGTTGCATCCACCTTTCG
>NW_026917801.1:0-8000 GCF_035046485.1 Aedes albopictus
AGTCTGTATGGCATAGAGCCAAAGACGGTGGAAATAAATAAATAAAAATAAACACTTCCATCTACAACATCGTTGAAATGAATAAAATGACAATTGAAATGAATTTCACAATAGATACATTTTATATTTTAACAGTTTATCCTCATCTTTTCCAATAAACCAATTTTTTTATTGCTAACTATCAAACTAACAATAACTGTCAATTATCGGGTCATTTTGTCAGATAGGACCATAAACAAGAAAACACAGACAAACAGACGTAACATTGGAAAAAATTCCAACGACCACGGTTTTAACGATCTTTTTAAACCTTTATAGTTGTAGCTTTCACAACCAGAGGTGCGCACAGTGTGAACTAGGCGATGGATTCTCGCGATAATTTTTCTAGGTGTTACGTCTGTTTGTCTGTGAAAAAAAGGTCAACAACAGGGTCGTTAGAGAAGATGTGTATTATTTTTATCCTGTTCACACATCTTGCAACATCCATGGTGCGCATTTTGAGAATAACCTGTACATTGTCAAACACTTGAAGGTTAGGTTTCATGGTATAATAAAAAGGTAAACTGGCAACACTGTCATAATTTTTTTAATCCTTTTTATACTCGATATTGTTCAAATCAGCACAAAACGTGATTATATGGCATCGAACAATGTTTTTTTTTTACGAAATTTATAAACTGCACCTGATTTTATATGATACTTTATATGAAAAAAAATGAATATTTTTTCTTAAAAACGCTATATCTCAGGAACGACGCAAATTACTTTGGGGAGTTAAGCTTTTTCGATAGAAAAACGTCTGATAAACACGATGGAATCAAAATTTTTAAAATCAAAATATACGTATTTTGAGAAAAATCGATTTTTAGTTTTAAAATTGAAAAATATGATATCTGGCCACACTGTACCAAAAAAAATATATTTTTTCTGGATTCCCTGAACGATTTCCTTTAAAAAAGCCGAAGGTCGAAAATGTGTAGGTGCAATCGTTTCAATGATAAAAATAAAAGAAAGAGAGGATAATTTTCATATCGGCCAAAACAAGGGGTGCTGCCACGGGCCGAGGGGTGATCCGATCGGCACCAAAATTTGGATTTTTTCTTTTTCCATCTAAACAAATGTTTCAACCAAATTTGGTTCAAATCCGTGATGGTCGATTGCAAGCGGTCGGTCACTTGGCGTGGAATGACCCATATGGTTTTCCTGACATTTCTCTCAAATTTATACGTTTTAATCCGATTTTGATAGATATCTCAAGAACACCCCTTTTATTTCTCGATTTTTCAATTTTAAAAGATTTTTCTGAGAGTTTCCCACTTTTTTCGCTTATTTGTACAGAGTAAAATAAGTATAACCTTCGTGGGATATTGTAAAAGTTGGGTTTCGAGTTATCAGAAAAATTAGCTCCTATTGAATAATATTCAGTTGTTTACTTATAATAGTCATTTATTGCGTTTAACTGTTTCAAAATCAGAATCCCTTACATATATAGATGACAGTAGTCTAAAAAACAGACCAATAAATAAAAAACAATATAAATATAAATATTTTCATCATGAAGAAATCTTCGTTATTAGAGAAAAGTTATAGGATCAGCGTACCATTAAAAATCTTACGCGCCTAAATTTATCCTAACCGTAAACAGACTGTTACGGCACCGATTAATTCAGTTCATTTTAACATCATGGGTGCTCACTCCTGAAAAAAAGTACAAAAAAGACAAAACAACAGTTGAAACTTTGCCTTCAGTAGGACTAAACTGGGAGCACCATGTTGAAAGGTAGGAACTGTACCGTGTAGGCACCAAACTCTGCGCAAAACCCACTAAGCTCAAAAGTTTTTCTTCCAATACAAATTGTTTAAGAGTTCCAAAATTAACTAAATTTTCTCCCAATTACTGTTTTTTCTAGTTGACGTTACATCTAAAAATAGTGCTGAAAAGCATGAAGTCTGATGAATATTTGTCTATAATCAACTAAAAATTGACCAAAATGTCACTTAAGCCACTATGTATCTGGGGGCCCCTCAATTGAAACAGATAGTTCACAATACTGACTTTTATTTCTACTTTATCTACGGTAGAACTATAAGCACAACATCTTATTATTGTTTATCATTGTTCTATCTATGCCAGTTCATTATAGGAGTCCGTTGGGACTGTTCAGCGATTACAGGCAGTGTAGCTCAGAGGAGAATCAATGTACAATTACGACTAGAGCGTTTGTTCGAATGGTTGGGTGGAGGATGGAAAACATTTCTTTATGGTGATTTCAAAGACTAAACATTTGTCATGTATTAGAGTGAATTTTTGATAAGATCTAGAGTCTAGACCAACAGGTGCTCCTCTCACATGTTGGTCTAGTAAGTTGAAAATTCAATCCCACAACAATATCAAACTTGTTTAGGGTAGTATATTAATTATATTGATTAAATGTTTATGTAATTTAGTTTTTTTACTATTACGAATGATATGCTCGATAGGTGATATAATATATGTAATACATGACGATAATAATATTAACCAATGAATGTCATACTGTAGGTTCACATTTCCCTAAATACTCGAAGCACTACTTTAAAATTGTCTATCGTTGTTAATACAAATATTACTCTGTACAAAGAAGCGGAAAAGATGGGAAACTGTCAAAAAAATCTTTTAAAATTAAAAAATCGACAAAAAAGAGGGGTGTTTTTGAGAAATCTTTCAAAATAGGATTAAAACACATAAATGATAGATAAATTTCAAGAAATCCGTGTTGTGATTATTTCTATCAGATTCTACGCAGAAAAAGCTTTTTAGGGACATAAAAAGATAAACAGAGTGACTTCTGGCTGACCAGATATGAGTGAATGCATATTGCGTTTTACGAGATTTTTTCAAAAATAATTAAAAATTCAAATTTTGTTGTGGATTGAACGAATGATCTCCGAGTGTTAGAAATCGAGCTGAGAGTTTTTTAAGGCAGGCTCTATTCAACTAGAATATATAAATTAGTATTTGAAAGATTAGTGGCAAAAACATATGAAAAATTTGTCGATTTGACATGGAATGACCCACATTTTATTTGGATGAATACAAAATGTATCAAGTATCGTAAAACTTTAGTATGGTAAAACATGTATTTTCAACGCAATATGGTATATCAAGATAAGCACTTCAGGTTTGAAATATTTTTGGGAGAAAAGGTATTATTTATTAGTCATTTTAGAAATTTGTAAAACTTAAATCTTCTCTGAGCAGCATTACCATTTTTTAAATATTTCTATGTGTTGTATTATAGATTTACTCAGGAAAGAATGAAAACTATTTCATACTTGTCATAACAAAATCTTGTACAATTTTTATACCATCAAAAACTGTTAGCAGAATGTTTATGTTATATTTACTATTTATTGATTCCTTTTAAATTCTCAATTATTCAAATACAAATATTCAAACAAATTTCAGGTTGGTACCAAGGAGAAAACAGATTAATGGAATTTGCTGTGCCTCGGATTTGGCATTCACCTTCAAATCATCAAACCGACTGTTATTTTTGTGTTGTGAATTTGGCTAGTGGTCAAAAAAAGTCAACTTACCCTGATATCCCTTCATCACGTGCGCCAATTCCACATTCCGCTGAACGCCCCATACCTCAACGTACCTGTGAAACGGCTGTTAGTACCACTACAATATCGACAGTTAGTGGAAGTTCTGTCCCAAGTAGTGAGTCTTTACAACTTCAAGGAGGAGTGCTCAATATTCCACATTATCCGAATCAAACGGAAATAAATGATTTGATTCGTGACCTTGCACTCCCTAAAAACAAAAGCGAATTATTGTTATCTAGGCTGAAGCAATGGAGTTTGCTGGATGAATCCGTCAGAATAACATCCCAGAGAACTCGCGATGAAGAGTTTTCCTCCTATTACACCAGCGAAGATGGAATTTGCTTTTGTAGAGATATCGAGGGTGGGTATTTCTATCTATTCGGATGACAACAGCATCAAAACGAAGAAAACTGTATCTCTTTTTTTGCAGGTCTATTTTCTGAAATCGGCATTCCATTGATTGTAAGAGACTGGCGGCTCTTTATTGATGGCTCTTCAAAAAGTTTGAAGGTTGTGCTACTGCACAACCGCGTAAAAAGCGAGCAGTACCCATCTCTACCCATTGCACACTCCATTCTCCTGAAAGAAAGTTATGCCACAACAAAATTGTTATTCAACAAAATTCAGTATGAAAAATTTGGTTGGGAGGTAATAGGCGACTTTAAAATGATTGGTTTCCTAATTGGATTACAAGGAGGGTATACTAAATTCCCTTGTTTCCTGTGCCTGTGGGACAGCAGAGACACAGAGAACCACTATAAAATTAAAAATTGGGAAATCAGAGCCCAATACAAAATCGGCGAAAAAAATGTTAAAAACGATCCAGTAGTGAACATGGAAAAAATTTTAATGCCACCTCTTCATATAAAACTTGGTTTGATTAAGCAATTCGTGAAAGCATTGAATAAGGATTCGGAATCATTTAAGTTTATAACAAAACTGTTTCCGAAACTTTCCGAGGCAAAAATAACTGCCGGTGTTTTTACAGGACCACAAGTAAAAAAACTTATAAAATCGGAATCGTTTCCGAAATTATTGAATGAGAAAGAAAAGGCAGCCTGGAAAAGCTTTCGAGATATAGTTCAAGGATTTTTAGGGAATAATCGTGATCCAAGATATGAGGCCATAGTACATGAACTGATGAAAAATTTTGAAACCATGGGGTGTCGAATGTCACTAAAGGTGCACATTCTTCATTCTCATTTGGATAAATTTAAAGAAAATATGGGTGTATACTCAGAGGAACAAGGCGAACGTTTTCATCAAGATATAAAACATATGGAGCAACGATATCAGTGCCAAGCAACATCGAAAATGATGGGTGATTATGTGTGGAGTCTCATGCGAGACACAACAACGGAGTATACGCGTCAACCTATTTCGAAATTGCATTTTTAAGTATATTATAGTATGTTATTTTTCAAATAAAAATGTGTGCAAAATGTGTATATTCGAAATATATTTCCTAAAATGTCTCATTCGCATCCAAATAGCTACATTACTGGGAAGAAATCACTTAAGATATATATATATATTATATATAGCCAAGGGCTGAAAATCTCGATAATAAAGAAAAAAAAAATATATATATATATATATATATATATATTTATACAGGGGGTAGACAAAATGTTTGAGATAGGCAAATTTTATTCGTCTCAAAAAATTTTCAATGAGCTATAACTTTTTGGTTATTATGGTTCATCAAAAATTCTCAAATTTTCACTGCGATTTGTCCCAGCTAAACTATAATTTGTACAAAATTGGGCTTTGCCGGCTAACCCTACATTAAGTTAGAGCAATTTCAGCAAAATGCTTCTTTTCTGAGAGCTATTTTTAAAAGTGTTATATCTCAGGGTATAGTTAACGTAATTTAACGAAACTTTGAACATTCATTATTAATATCTTGATCTTTGAAAAACATTTGACTCAACTGAATTTTTTACACAAGAAGGAAAGTTAAAGCGATTGAAATATTTTTTTCAATATATACAACCAAAGCAAAATTTTTGACATCGTATGAAAATTTATGAAAGTGATTTTTGTTTACTTGAAAAGCCTCCAATACATCTTAATATAAATATATTTGAAACGTAAGTAACAAAACGGCCATCCATAATATAGAAAAGGTAATGCAAATATGTCAAAATCGTATAATGTTTAGAAATTCTCACTTGAAAATTAAATCCGCTTTAACTTTCTTTCTTATAAAAAAAATTCAGATAAGTCAAATGTTTTTCAAAGACCAATAAATTAGTAATGAATGTTCAAAATTTCGTTAAATTACGTTAACTGTACCTTGAGATATAACACTTTTAAAAACAGCTCTCAGAAAAGAAGCATTTTGCTGAAATTGCTCTTACTCAATGTAGGGTTAACCAACAAAACCCAAACCTGTACAAATTATAGTTTACTAGCTGGACAAATTGCAGTGAAAATTTGAGAATTTTTGATAAACTACGCAAAAAGTTACAGTTCATTGAACATTATTTGAGACAAAAAAATTTTGCCTATCCCAAACATTTTGTCTACCCCCTGTATATACACATATATATATATATATATATATATATATATATATATATATATATATATATATATATATATATATATATATATATATATATATATATATATATATATATATATATATATATATATATATATATATATATATATATATATATATATTTATTTGGACACCGTCTAAGATATTCCTATCAAACAGTGAATATTGCTTCTTATTCTATTCTTAAATATAGTTTTGCTAATACTAAAATCATACATATAATAATCACAATTAAATAAGGCCGGAACAAATATCATTTTCTTCTTTTGTCACTTTGCTGTTTGACTCGTCAAGGGGGGGACAATAATAAATAAATGGATTTTGTGAGAAAATACCCGAACAATTAGGCAAAATCACAAAACTCATCGGATTTGTTAAGGAATTTTGTGAGTAGCCCAGATTTCGTAAAAAAAAATTTCATTTTCGTTAAAATTTTATTTTTGCCCCCCCCTCAAAAATGTGAAATCTGGTCAAAATTTTGCGAGGGGGGGGGGGGGGGGGGTGACATTAGAAGAAATGGAAATTTGTTCCAGCCTAATCGACAACATTCTACAAACGGGTTAAAAAAGCTCCTATGGCCGTCATTTGGTAATCTTAAAAAATCATGCTCTCTCAATGTCCTGGATGGAGCATGAATGTTCAGCATTGCCAATAGAGGACTACATTCTATATTTCCTTGCAGCAAATCAAAAATAAATAATATACGTAACATTTCACTTCTTTCGCTCAAAGTTTCTAGATTGATCAGCCTACATCTGTTTGCATAAGGCGGTAAGCCAATGGAATCATTCCAGGTAGAGATCGCATCGCATATCTAATGAATCTTCTTTGGACACTTTCGAGTATAATTTGTCTAGGAGCCCAAATTTGAATGGCATATTCCAATATACTTCTAACTAGGGATATATATATATATTTATATATATATATATATATATATATATATTTATTTATTTATTTATTTATCTAGATCTCTATAGGAATAAGGAAGTTAAAGGAGAATTGTTAAAAAAAATTTTACGAACAATCTTGGATCTTTAAAGATACTATGATGAAATTCCTGTAAACATCAATGAAAAAACATAGAATAGAGGTATCATGAAATACTTTTTTGGTATAACCGGTAGAAGCAATGCGTGAATGGTTCTCTGGAATAATATCGAATGTTTCATCTCGGAAGAACTTTAGAATAAAATAGAGAAGTTCCATGCAAAAAATCGACAACTGTTACAGGATTCCATGAACTAAAGAAACCCTAAAGGGGGATATCTGGATGAATTTATGAAAGATATTCTGGAGTTTCTAATCAAGTAGTTTTTGAAGGGCCTTTCAATGTAATGAAGAGAAACTCTGGCGTTTAGTGTAATGTGATTGGTTTCAATTACTGTTTTCAGAAAAATGATACTGTCGCTAATCGCCTGGCGACCCAAGCCCCCGGTTTGTTTCCCGGACTTTGTGCACTTCTCGGTGATTGCAAAGGCAGCGAAGAAAGACCTTCGAATCCAGGCAGAGTTCATGGTCGAACAACCAACGAAAATATAATATTTGTGAGGTTCATTGTAAAAATACGGTATTGTGTGATAAACCTTTTTTCAGGAAACAAAAAATTTAAAACCATCTGCACACATTTCCCACATTTTCAGAATATCAGACTAATATTCATATGAACTTCCGAGCTTTATGAAGAATTAATTAAAATGCGGTAGTTTATTGGATTTGTTTACCTTAGATCAAAAATAAAGATTTTTATGATACGGTAAAGAGTGCATATGAGTTAGTTTTGAGAAACACATTTTTTACGATTGATTTGAACTTACGGAATTACGTGAATTTGTTTCAT
>NW_026917802.1:0-1671 GCF_035046485.1 Aedes albopictus
AACAAGGGGCATTCGAGCCAGTGCTGCCAGTGTCCGCAACAGTAAGGATCTCCGGATGAAGAAATCCCATAGTAATTTTTGGACCCCAGGTAGAACTTTTATAACCTTCAAAGAATTTAAATTCCTGAAGAAACTGTTGAAGAATTTCTGGAGGAATCTTGGTAATAATATGTACTTGGAGAAATGCTTATTGTTAGAAGAATTCTTAGTCTAGTCTACACATACACAGCCATTCATTGAAAGAATCCTGGAAAATGATAGGATTTACTACTCCTATCATTTTTCTTGTCATTATTAATGGTTGCAGTGCATCAGAGATGCATTACAAGCATTAAAGTGGCCAGGCCTACTGTGCAGCGTTGTTATTATTATTATTGAAATCAGAAAACGGGGACATCTCGTACCAACCGTTCCTTGAAAAGTGATAATAATGTACCGCATCGTTGAGAGTGACTATGCTAAGAATGTTAATGTCACTCCATGTCCTTTGGAATCCTGGGATGGAACAACGGTATTTATCCCGTATGCCCTGGCTCTCAAGCCTAGGCTTAAGCGCCTTCACCCGCTCTCTGAAACGAGATCAAAAGTTATGGTATCCAACCCTCCCCAAATAAACATTTATCTCTAATACTTGAATGTTACTGATATGGGTATAAATACAAAAAAAAAAAATAGAAAGATCTCACCATATTGATCCTTATTGGAGCCTTGAGCATTGTCCTTTTATCACGGACAATCGGTGGGTTTATCCTCGGCAATACGGCAAGACTTTTTCTAGCTGCATCAGATAGAATCAGCACCAGTAACACACTTTAGCAATTCCATCTTATTCAAACTCATTCAAAGCACTTTTGTGGGTGACAGATTCCTCTCATCAACCACTTATTGTTAGAAGAATTCTTAGAACACTTTTTTAATATTTTTTGAAGGAACCCACAAAAAAAGTGGTTGAACAATTTAAAAAGCTCCCGGTGAGATCCAAGCAATATTACTGAAGATGGGCTTAAATATTTCTTAGAAAATTTGTTGAAGGAGACTTTGGAGATTTTCTGAACCAATTCCCATGCATCATGCTTCAAAAACTAACGAAGAAATCTTTGTGACAATTTCCTTGGCATCCTTTGAAGAATTCCTGAAGAAATTTTTGAAAGGATCCAAAAAAAATCTTAGCAAAATTCTCGAAGATTTCCTGTGAACATGAGTTGTTGGAATGATTCCTGAGGAAACTCTTGCAGGAACTCTTAAGAATCCCTAGAGAAATCCTTGGAGGGAATTCTGGAAGCAATCCTGAAATAATCATTTTAGAAATCTTTTGGAAGAATTCCTTTTATAATCCAAACAGGAATTCTCTAAAAAAGCGTCTAAAGCATTTCTTGTAGAAGTTATGTGGTTAGTTCTATGAAAATTTCCATTAGGATATCGTACAAACGTTTAAAGCAATCCCGAAAAATCCTTGTGAGGATTTCTGTAAGAATTCCCGTACATGAAGGAGTTTCTCAAAAAGTTCTTGCACGAATGTGGGGATACTTACGGAGGAATTACTTGAGGAATTTGTGGAGCAGTCCTTGGGTAACAGTTGAAGACAAATTTAGAAGCGTTGGAGAAATCCTCAAAAAAAAAAAAAAAACACTGGAAGTGTCCTTTACAGCAGTTGGTTGGAGAACTTTCTGA
>NW_026917802.1:1694-8000 GCF_035046485.1 Aedes albopictus
CTAACACACACACACACACACACACACACACACACACACACACACACACACACACACACACACACACACACACACACACACACACACACACACACACACACACACACAGGGGCAGCAGGGACAGGAGTCCAGGGGCTTGACGAACCCCCCCTTCTGCGAGTCGGGTGGAAGCTTGGGAGTTTTCCTAAGCGAAAACCGTTCACACACCCGTGTGGATTACCACCTTTGGCTCTTCCTTCGGGGAGTGACCGAGCTTCTGGCTTCCAGACAGCTCAAGCGGAGGATGCCTAGGATGTGGTGGGGTTTCAACAGTGGGCTCTGTTGGATCCTCATAAAAAGCCACACATCTGCAAGCAACTCCGTACAAGCGACCTGGTACCGCTTTCAAAGTGCCTTAGCCCAAACACCCGGAGTGCCAATCGGCACATCAGGATTGATGCCAGTAACATCCTGATTATGGCATACTGGTCAATGCAAACGACAACGGACTACGGACTACGGATCGGATGACGACGATGGGCTGACATTCGTGCCATTCTGCTTCCTGAGTAAAGAAGGGTGACACCTACTTGAAACGGCGAGTGGGCTAATGGTGCGTCTGCCTCCGTCCCGGTAAAACCTTGGCAGGCCTTCGGAAACGTTCTTCACTTGTCCGTCAATTTTGATGGGTACTAGGCTCGGATGTAAAATTCCCGACTTACGCTGATCTGGCTCTGGACACGAACCCCATGAAGGTTCGTGTTCAACCCTCGCTTGGCCTCCCTGTTTCATAGACAACCAAGAGATCACGAAAGCGACTACGTACAGCGGGTGGAGATAGCGGCCCGGAGGGGGGACCCAATAACATGGAAGGAGAAAACGGAAGTAACAGTGGAAAGGTGGCGAATCCGTTCGCCAGAGGAGGATTGCTGAGGTCTCCGCCTCAGCAAACAGAAGGTGCAGAACCGCGGCAAGAAGCGGCTTCACAACAAAGTGCGGTACACTCGGAGCAGCAGCTGCCGACGAATAGTGGATGGAGCGTGCCTCAACAACAGCCGAAGGTAGTTGCGGCGAAGAACTTGACGGATGACCTACACGAGTTCGTCGACAAAAAGCACAACGTGCACAAGGACATCAAGGACTTGGTGTTGAAGATTAGGAGGGCTCTCGGAACTGCCGTGAAAGAATGGCACAGCGTGATGCAGAAAGCGGATGAGGCAGAGAGCGAATTAGCAGCGACTAAACATGCTCTTGCAGCAGCTACGCAGCGGCAGCAGCAACGAGCCACGGTCGAAAATATGGAGACGCCGAAGAACCATCGGAATACTCGCTCGGAGAAAAGAGGCAGAGATACGCCAGGAGAAGAGGAAGTCCCGAAGAAACAAAGAAGTGAACGGGAGCGCGGCAGCAATCAGAGAGATGATGGATGGCGCACTGTGGAGAGCCAGCAGGCGAAGAAGAAGAAGCGAAAGGAGAAGGAAGAAAAGAGGAAGGAACAGAAGAAGAAAGAAAATCGCCGGCCCCCTAGGCAGAGGAAGAAGGGTGATGCACTGATCGTCGAGGCGAAGGACAAGACGACGTACGCTGCGCTCCTCAGGAAAGTGAGGGAGGACCCGGAGCTAAAAGAGTTGGGTGAAAACGTGGTGAAGACCAGGCGCACCCAGAAAGGAGAGATGCTGTTCGAGCTCAAGAAGGATCCGGCGATTAAGAGCTCAGAGTACCGGGAGCTCATTGCGAAATCCTTAGGCAGCGAGGCCACCGTGAGAGCACTTTCACAGGAGGCAGTGCTCGAGGTCAAGGATTTGGACGAGGTCACGACTGAGGAAGAGCTGAGAGTTGCATTGACCGAGCAGTGCAACTTGGAAGTACCGGTGACAATCCAAATCAGGAGATCGTTTGCAGGTACCCAGACGGCGGCAATCCGACTACCAGTAGATGCGGCCAACAAGATAGCGGTAACCGGCAAGATCAAGGTCGGATGGGCGGTGTGCCCGCTGCGACTGGCTCCCCGAGTCACCAAGAAAATGGAGAGGTGTTTCAGGTGCATGGAATTTGGTCACCAATCCAGACACTGCAAGGGTCCAGATAGGTCCAAACGGTGCTGGAACTGCGGCGAAAACGGACACGTTGCTCGAGACTGCACGAAGCAACCCAAGTGCATGCTGTGCAAGCCGGAGGAAGGAAATGGCCACCGGACGGGAGGCTATAAATGCCCGGCCTACAAAAAGGCGAAGGCAGGCCAACAATGATGCAGATAACGCAAATTAACCTGAATCATTGCGACATCGCACAGCAACTGTTGTGGCAGTCGACAGCAGAGACAAAGTGTGATGTTGCGATCATCGCAGAGCCGTATCGGGTTCCTCCTGAGAACGGCAATTGGGTAGCGGATATAGCAGGATTGGCAGCTATACAAGTTATGGGCAGATTCCCTATAGAGGAAGTGGTGGAAAACTCTTACGAAGGTTTCGTGATCGCCAAAGTTAACGGTGTCTTCGTATGTAGCTGCTATGCGCCTCCAAGATGGACCGAGGAGCAATACAACCGGATGTTGGATGCACTCACTGACACGCTGGTAGGACGTAGGCCAGTAGTCATCGGCGGCGATTTCAACGCCTGGGCCGTTGAGTGGGGCAGCCGGCAAACCAATGCAAGAGGATATAGCCTACTTGAAGCTCTGGCGAAGCTGGACGTAAAGCTGTGCAATGTAGGAACAGTCAGCACATTCCGCAAAGACGGTCGTGAATCCATCATCGACATTACATTCTGTAGTCCATCGTTGATGGAAGACATGGACTGGAGGGTGAGTGAGGAGTACTCCCACAGCGACCACCAGGCGATCCTCTACAAGATAGGCCAGAGAGCTCCTACGTCCATCCAGAGAACTAGGACTTATGAGCGGAAGTGGAAGACGAAGGACTTCGACAAGGAGACATTTATTGAGGCACTTCGGCCAAACAGCGATGCGGCAAACCTCGACCCAGGATGGTTGACGGAAGCGCTAACAACGGCATGTGATGCAGCAATGCCGAGGAAGATTGAACCTAGGAACGCTAGACGCCCAGCGTATTGGTGGAATGCGACGCTCAGCACCCTTCGTGCGACTTGCCTCCGAGCTAGGAGACGAGTTCAGAGGGCAAGAACTGGAGCCGATAGAGAAGAGCGCAAGGTTGCGTTCCGTGAAGCTAGAGCTGCCTTCAAACGAGCTATCAAGCAGAGCAAGGCGAACTGTTACAAGGAGCTATGCCAGGAAGCCGACGCTAACCCCTGGGGAAATGCCTACCGCATCATAATGGCAAAGCTGAAGGGCCCAATGACGCCAGTCGAAATGTGCCCAGACAAACTGAAGGGTATCGTGGAGGGCTTGTTTCCAAAACACGATATAACAACGTGGCCACCTACGCCGTACAGCGAGGGCGATGCGGAATTTGACGTAAACCGACTGGTCTCCAACGACGAGCTCGTTGCCGTGGCGAAAGCATTGAAGGTGAAGAAGGCTCCCGGTCCGGATGGAATCCCCAACGTGGCGTTGAAAGCAGCGATCCTGGAGTATCCTGATATGTTCAGGTCAGTGTTGCAGAAATGCCTGGAGGAAGGCATCTTTCCGGATATATGGAAGGTCCAAAAACTAGTGCTGCTGCCAAAACCAGGGAAGCAGCCGGGAGATCCAGCATCGTACAGGCCGATCTGTCTGTTGGATACGCTCGGAAAACTTCTGGAGAGGATTATCCTTAACCGGCTGACCGAGTATACCGAAAGTGTGAGAGGGCTGTCCACGATGCAGTTCGGCTTCCGCAAGGGAAAATCGACGGTTGACGCAATTCGGACCGTCGTTGAGATGGCGGAAAGGGCATCCTTACAAAAGCGGAGAGGAGATCGCTACTGCGCCGTGGTAACGATAGACGTTAAAAACGCGTTTAACAGCGCCAGTTGGGAAGCTATCGCCGTAGCCCTGCATAATATGCGGGTCCCCGACTATCTGTGTAGGATTCTAAAGAACTATTTCCAGAATAGAGTCCTTGTGTACGAAACCAACGTAGGGCAGAGGTCGTTTAGAGTGACAGCAGGTGTTCCACAGGGGTCAATACTTGGCCCAACGCTCTGGAACGCAATGTACAATGGTGTGTTAACACTGAAGCTTCCGGCAGGTGTCATTATCGTAGGGTTCGCAGACGACGTTGTCTTAGCGGTATCTGGCGAATCAATCGATGAAGTCGAAGTGCTGGTATCGGAGGCAATCGATACAGTCGAAAGATGGATGAATGGAGTGAAGCTGCAGATAGCCCATCACAAGACAGAAGTGCTCGTAGTCAGTAACCGCAAAGCAGTGCAAAGGTTGGAGATCACGATCGGAGAGGAGATAATTTCATCGCAGCGCGCTTTGAAGCACCTGGGCGTGATGGTCGATGACCGCTTAAACTTTAACGCGCACGTTGACTACGCCTGCGAAAAGGCGGCGAAGGCGGTTAACACAGTAGCGAGGATTATGCCAAACGCGGGCGGTCCAAGAAGCAGTAGGAGGCGCCTCTTGGCAAATGTTGCAACCTCAATACTTAGGTATGGAGTGCCAGCCTGGGCTCCGGCGCTAAAAACGAAGAGAAACCGTGGAAAGCTGGGCAGTGTGTTCCGGCTCATGGCTATGAGAGTCGCGAGTGCCTACAGAACAATCTCGTCGGAGGCTGTATGCGTTATCGCTGGGATGATGCCCATCTGTATTACCCTAGAGGAAGACGTCGAGTGCTATCGGCGGAGTAACGCAAGGAATACGAGAGCAGCTGCTAGAATTGACTCGCTGGCGAAGTGGCAACAAGAGTGGGACAATGCGGCGAACGGAAGGTGGACCCATCGACTGATCCCAAATGTGTCGGCGTGGGTGAACAGGAAGCATGGGGAGGTGAACTTCCATCTGACGCAGTTTCTGTCCGGGCATGGCTGTTTCCGGAAGTACCTGTTTCGATTCGGTCACGCGTCTTCCCCTCTGTGTCCGGAGTGTGTGAACGTGGAGGAAACACCGGCGCACGTCGTCTTCGAATGCCCTAGGTTCTCGGAGATGCGCAGGGATATGCGCGGCCTGACGGTCGACAACATTGCCGAGGAGATGTGTCGCCACGAAGACACGTGGAACGCTGTCGACAGAGCAGTAACGGGGATGCTGTGCGCGCTGCAAAGGAAGTGGCGCGAAGACCAGAGAGCGCAGGACCGCGATCCGGGTAGGCATGATCCACCGCCGGGGACATGACTGAGTCGTCCGTAACGTGGCACCGGTTTTGGTCGTCAGAGCGCCGGTGAACCGGAAGTCTTCCACCAACCGGAATCGCCGGGCCGACTTTGGCACCATACTGGTCGGAATGAAAACATCGGTGTCGAGAGAACTTCCACCGTCGGGGACTTTCTCTGTCGGAGTAGGCTAGGTCCGTCCACCGCCGGGGACTAGACCGAGTAATCCGCGAAAAAGCACCGGAGCTTGGTCGTCGGGGCGCCTGTGAACCGGAAGCCAGTCTCCAACCGGAATCGCAGGACCGACCTTGGCACCAGCCTGGGAAGTATCGGGAACGGAAGAAGTTTCAGTGTCGGGGAACTCTTCGTCGGATAGGGTAGATCCACCGTCGGGGACTATCCGGGTCGTGTGCGAAAAGCTGGACGAAAAAGTGGAGTGGCATCGAAAGAGCACTGTTCGGAGCAAGTTAGCAGCATCTAGAATAACAAATTTGGTGTATGTTTGTATCAACTGTGTCGCTGAATGGCGATAGGTTAGGTACGAACACAAAAATGATTAGAATAACAAATTAAAATGCGAAGAAATGTGCATGAGCACAGAAGAAGGAGAGCGCATGAGCGCATTGCCCCCCCTGAAGCAGTCGCGTCAGTGGTACCAGGGGGATCGAGGCAGGTAGCAGAGTTTTTCCAATCGGTTTTCTCTGCTGAGGGTGGTAGGGAGGAAAAAAAAAAAAAAAAAAAAAAAAAAACATACACACACACATACATACACACACACATACATACACACACACATACATACACACAGACATCATCTCAACTCTTCGAGCTGAGTCGGTTGGTATATAAGACTTGGCCCTCCGGGGGTTCTATCAAAATTTCATTTTTGGAGTGAACATATAGCCTTTCCAGTACACTTGGTGTACGAGAAAGGCAAACATACAAGAATTTTTTCCAGAATTCTCATAGAAATTCGTCCAAGAAATGTTATTGGAATTCTTTCAATAAATTCTTTAGATATTCTTCCAAGGTTTCCATGTGTTGATACTATTGAAGATTTACTTAGCCATAACACCAATTTCATACGGATTTCATCAAACATTCGTTCCA
>NW_026917803.1:0-8000 GCF_035046485.1 Aedes albopictus
TCAGGATGTAGTACCGGTACCGAAAATACCGGTATTACCGACCAATTTTTGGTACCGAAATAACGGTACTAACTGAACCTTGATACCGGTGCTCTCGGTACCGTGAACTCTCTCCCGAAGTGCTGAAATCTGGTCATTAATATAGCCAATATGCAATGAAAATAAACGAAAACATTGGAAACCAAGTACTTTGACAAACAAACATTTCATATATGCAACCTTTCTGCAAATCCAGGGTATCATTTCAATATATTAAGGAAAAATTGGTCAAACATTGTACTGTCTTTACTTTGTAGCTGATTTTGGTACATATAAGGTTGTTCCTGTTTCATTTTAGACTGATCAGATACTGCCTGTGAAACTGCGCACAAGCTAAGCTAATCAATAGCTCCAAAAACGCTTTTATACAAGTCATTTCTTTTCATACTTTTTGTTTATTTTGTGTTTTCTTGTTAGCTTTCATGACATCCCTCAAAAGCGGAATTCTCAACTGCCTGATAAATTATAGATTTTCTGTACAAAATAGATTACTCTTCATTTGAATTAGACCTGTGCACCGCACAGTGGCTGATTTCGTCATTTTAGCGCGCTTAATTAATAACTTTTTAACTATGACGTTTACCGTCATGGTGCCTTCGAGAAAGTTTTTCGCTATAATAAGGAGCTTCTTTTGAACTATTGTAAAAAATGATCAATCCCCCTAAAAGTGAGATAGAAAATTTATTTTTTGCATTTTTCAAGATACAAGGTTGGTGTCTTCACAAAAGTTGTAGATAATGTTATTTGGAGCAACTTTGTCAAAGACGACAAGTTTGTAACTCCGTTACTTTTCAAGATACATTATGTTTTTTATCATCAGCCCCTTGAAAAGGGTTTTTGCGCAATAACTTTCGGTGTCAGTGGAGAACTTCCTATACAAATTGAAAAAGATTGCCGTACGAGAGGGAGTATCTCAACAGGATTTGCTTCGAGATATTCACCTAGTCCTAGAAGGCCAAGCGTCGGACTGGTTCTTCACGTACGTGGACGATTTTATGGATTGGGAAGATTTTGAGGAGAAGATTAGGTTCCGGTTTGGGAACCCGAACCAAGACCAAGGGATTCGACAAAGGATTCACGAACGGAAGCAGGTTAGAGGCGAGTCTTTCAGCGCGTTCGTTTCGGAGATCGAACGTCTGAACAAGATGCTCTCAAAACCATTGTCGAAACGGCGGAAGTTCGAAGTTGTGTGGGACAACATGCGCCCACACTATCGTTCGAAAATCTCCATTATTAGGGTTCGGGACTTGGAGCACCTGATACAACTCAATCACAGGATCGACGCTGCAGACAGTATTTTCCATACTCAGTCTGAAGCAAGGTACTCCGAACCGAGGAACCAACGGAATGTCCACCACGTCGAATGCACTTCGTCACAGGAAGAAAGCGACGATCGAGAGGACGTAGATGCGGTAGAGACTAGGTTCAACCGTCGTGGGCAAAGATCGAGTGAGGGCAATCCAGCGGTAATGGCGGGGAACTCTAGTAGAACGAACCAACAGCAGTCGGTCCAACCGGCCGCAAACACATGTTGGAATTGCAGGAAAGTAGGCCACAACTGGCGAGACTGCAAGGAACCACGTGCAATATTTTGCTATGGATGCGGGGAATTGGGCCGTACAATCCGTTCGTGCCTACGATGTGCAGAGTCAAGCCGCAGATGGACCCCATCGAACCAGGGAAACCAATAAAGGGATGTACGTCAGGGGGCCCGCACATTCCAGTGGAAATTAAGGTTCCTGTTGAAAATGGTCACTTTGACCCAATAGACCGAATCCATACCATAAAAATTCATACCAGGAAATGTCCATATTTGCGCGTGCGAGTATTCGAAACCGAAATCGTAGGGTTACTTGACTCCGGGGCGGGAATCAGTGTAGTTAACTCACTGGAACTTTCGGAAAAATACGGCTTGAAACTACAGCCGACAAGACTCAGGGTGTGTACCGCCGATAACACAGAATACCAGTGTCTCGGGTATCTGAACGTTCCGTACACGTACAAGAACGTGACAAGGGTAGTACCGACTGTAGTTGTGCCTCAAATATCAAAGCCGATACTTGGTTGCAACTTCTGGCGAAGTTTCGGAATCTCTCCAATGGCAGATCTCGGTAACGGGCCGGAACCAGTGGGAAGTTTCGGAGGAACGGAGGAGACAATTGCGTTCACGTTAGAGCCGGTGGGAGAACTCCCAAGAATCCATCCAACAGGAAACGACACGACCCTGGACGTTCCAACATTCGACATTCCAGAGGAACCACAAGAGCCAAAAGAAGAGACGTTGGAAGTAGAACATGAGCTGACAACCAAGGAACGTCATGAGTTGGTAAAGGTTATCAAGGAGTTCGAGTTCACTTGCAGCAACAATTTGGGACGGACGCACCTGATCGAGCACGAGATCGTACTCAAGGAAGGAGCCAAGCCGAAAAATCAAGTGATGTACCGATCGGCGCCGGCGATACAGAAAGAGATCGACGCAGAAATTCAACGCTTCAAAGATATGGACGTCATAGAGGAGTGCTACAGCGAGTGGACGAATCCTTTAGTGCCGGTAAGGAAGTCGAATGGCAAAATAAGGGTTTGCTTGGATTCGCGGAGACTCAACAGCATGACGGTGAAGGACAGCTATCCCATAAGGAATATGCTGGAGATCTTTCAGCGGTTGGAGAACGCGAAATTCTTTTCCATTATCGATTTGAAGGACGCGTACTTCCAAATCCCCCTCAAGGAAGAATGCAGGAACTACACGGCCTTTCGGACGTCCAAGGGATTGTTTAGGTTTAAAGTTTTACCGTTTGGGGTAACTAATGCACCTTTCACAATGTGCAGGTTGATGGACAAGGTCATCGGGTTTGACCTGATGCCCTCCGTGTTCGTCTACCTTGATGACATTGTGATAGCGTCAAGGACTCTCAAAGAGCATCTGCGGTTGCTCAGAATTGTAGCGGAGAGGTTGAGGAATGCGAACCTGACAATTTCCCTTGAGAAATCGCGGTTCTGCAGAAAGCAAGTCAAATACCTCGGCTATCTGCTGACCGAGCGAGGTGTCGCGATTGATGCATCGAGGATTTCACCAATACTAGATTACGCCAGACCAAGAACGGTCAAGGACGTACGGAGACTGCTGGGATTGGCAGGTTTTTACCAGCGGTTTATCAAAAGCTACAGCAGAATAACGGCACCAATCACAGACCTGCTGAAGAAAGGTAAGAAAAAGTTCGAGTGGACGGAAGCGGCCGAAGGAGCGTTCACAGAGTTGAAGTCCGTATTGACATCGGCACCGATCCTAGCGAACCCGGACTTCGCTCAATCGTTCACGATTGAAAGCGACGCGTCCGATACGGCCGTAGGCGCGGCCCTTATCCAGGAACAGGATGGAGAAAATCGAGTGGTAGCCTATTTTAGTAAAAAGCTGAGCAGAACTCAAAGAGCGTACTCGAGTGTGGAGAAGGAGTGTCTGGGGGTTCTGCTAGCCATTGAGAACTTCCGCCACTATGTCGAGGGGTCGCGGTTCAAAGTGGTTACGGACGCACGGAGCCTGTTGTGGCTGTTTACCATCGGAGTTGAATCCGGCAATTCGAAACTTCTCCGATGGGCGCTGAAAATTCAGTCCTACGACATTCAGCTTGAATACAGGAAAGGAGCCAGCAATATTACGGCGGATTGCCTTTCCCGATCGATCAACCTGCTCCAATTAACTTCTCAAGACGACGAGTACGAGGAACTAGTCGAGAGAATTCAGTCCGACCCCGAGAAATATGCTGATTACCGGGTTGTAGATGGACAAGTTTTCCGGTACGTGAAGAGCGAGAAGCGAGCCGAGGATAACCGGTTCCGATGGAAACTTCTACCTCAAAAAGTAGACCGAACCGAAATTCTGAGGAAAGAACACGATGTAGCACATTTCGGGTTTGAGAAAACGCTACAGGGACTAAAACTTCGATATAGCTGGCCAGGAATGGCCAAAGATGTCAGGAAGTTCTGCCAGGAATGTCTGAAGTGCCAAGCTTCGAAAGCGGGAAACATAAATGTCACACCGCCGATGGGTGGTCAAAAAGAGTTTGTCGAATACCCCTGGCAATTCGTAACGCTGGATTACGTCGGTCCTCTGCCAGCTTCAGGAAAAGGTCGACACACATGCCTACTCGTTGCTACTGACGTTTTCAGTAAATTCGTGTTGGTTCAGCCGTTCCGGGAGGCAAAAGCCAGCTCATTGGTGGAATTCGTGCGGAACATGATCTTCCTACTCTTCGGAGTCCCTGAAGTGATCCTGACAGACAATGGGACGCAATTCACGTCGAAAGTCTTCCGAGATCTTCTGGCTGAATATGGTGTTAATCACTGGCTCACCCCGTCGTATCACCCGCAAGTGAATAACACGGAGAGAGTTAACCGGGTGGTTACCACAGCGATACGGGCCACGATTAAACAGCACAAGGATTGGGCAGAAAACCTGCAAACAATAGCGTGTGCGATTCGAAACGCCGTACACGAATCCACAAAATACACTCCGTTTTTCGTTGTGTTTGGTCGTGAGATGGTTTCGGACGGAAAAGAGTACCAGCGATTGCGGCAAGGTTCTTCGGACAGTGTGCCAAGTAGCGATACCCAAGAGAAGCGGAAGAAACTGTACACGGAGATCAAACAGCATCTCGCAAAAGCATATGAGCGTCACAAGCGAACCTACAACTTGCGGTCGAATGCGGAGTGCCCTATCTACGTCAGTGGAGAGACAGTTCTGAAGCGGACCTTCGAACAATCGAGCAAGGCCAAAAACTTCTGCGCGAAACTAGCCCCAAAGTACGAACTCGCCGTAGTCAGGAAAATACTAGGAAAACACTGCTACGAGCTTGAGGACCTTCAGGGGAAACGTCTTGGCGTTTTTTACGGGTGTCATCTGAAGAAGATGCACCCACCGACATAGAATAACAAATTTTTTTCAAGCTATGAACCTCTTCGGAGTGACCAATATCGTTCAAAACATGCCCAAGGGTTCATAAATCACAAGTCACTAAGGTGACCGACAATTTTTTCGAAAGCTATGTAATGTGAGTGACAACTTCATAAAAACACCTTCGGGGAAAAGTCAGGTTGGACCAATCCAGGTGAAAATGAGCTAGAAACACCTCAGGTCTTGAAGAGAGTCCCCTGGGCGATGATTTCTCACTGAAGTAGTAAGGATCATCAAGCATAGAAGGAGCTGGGTGATGACCTGACCAATAGTAAGTGGAAACACGAAGACTACAGGGAGCCTAAGTGATGACTTCCAATCCTCGGTACTCAGTACTGAGTTAGTACTGGTCCTTACGAAGCCTAGGAAGGAGCCCATGTGAGACCTCTGGCCTCAATCGACCATTAGGTGACTCGAAATCATTCATCACAGTGATTGATCGCCAGCTATGACGTCATCTCACTTGAAAAATTCGATGGACTGTTAGGTATTCAAGCTATGTAGACTCCCCCAAGAAGCAACTAAGGCATTTTCATAGAAAACTCCACGAAAACACCTTCAAGGGCAATAATATCCACATAGAAAGGGAGTTGAGACTACGAAACGTAATCCTCCCATGTAAATATTGTAATTTTTTTGTAAATATTAGTTAGTTCGCGCCTAACGCCTACGGTAATTCTACTTTTAGTACCTTAAGATTAGTGTTAAATAGTAGTAACTTTCACTTACGGTTCTTATTAGAGTTGCCTGTTTGTTTTCGTTCTTCGATACCAATCCTTAGTCCTAGTTGCATTGCGTTTTCGAGTCCATTTCCATCAAATAGTAGCCTTTTGGTAGAGTATAGTCGTCATTTCGTCCTTCTTTCGCATTCTATATCGTATGTAGTATTCGTCGTCCTTAGTTGTTGCATTCCTAGTCCAGATCGCCTTTATCGTCATTCGTGTTGATGCATCTTCGATGTTGCAATCAGCCCTAAAAGTACACAAAATTGAAATTCGTTATTGATTCCTATTAGATTTCATTGTCCTTCTTTACCAGCTGCCGTTCGTCGGAATGGTACGCCTCCATCACTATAAATAGCATTTAATCCATCGTGGTGTTGTTGTTGTCCAAGCTCTTCTTTACATTTGTCATCCGCCAATCGTCATTTAAAATAGCAGTCCAGTCCAACTTTTTTTTATATTCATCGTCCCTTCCTTGTGCAATTCGAAGCAGTTTTAGTAGCCAACTGTTGTCTATCGCTAGAACCAGTTCCAATAAGATTTTTGCCAGCCGTCCATAGCCTTATTGATGCTTTGCGCCGATCTGAAAATACAAACAAACCCTCCCACGATCCCCAAAAACAGCTCAATTAGCTCAAACAACCAACCGATACAGTTTTAAAAACACTTTCCGTAAATTTTTTCTCCGCTTTCGCAACAATTTCTTCCTAAAATTTTAGTTTTTCGCAGCAGCTCCATCACAACTTGCACTTTTACACATTTTTTTCCACTTTTTGTTTTGGTCGTTTTGACGTTTGTCCATTTTCGTTCCGTTAAGTTGGCAGCGCAGTGAGTGCGTGAGTTCTAAGGGAGTGAGTGACGACTCGTTCCCGGAGTGCCCGATCGAGGGGTGATTCATTGTTTGTGGTATTGTACAGCTCATAAATATTTCGAAAGAAATGTTTATGATGCGGCTTTTAAAATTTATGTTGTTTGTGTGTTGTGAAACGTTTTCGGACTTATGTCTGGAGTGTTTTCGCGGCACACGGTTTAAAGTGGAGAGCGGCTGTGGTCATATGTTTCGGGTAAAATATCTGGAGGGATCGCAGCCGGGATTCACTAGTACGGGTTATGTTTATTGTGGAAAGTGGACGGGGTCAGGTGTTCGGAACATGTTCTGGAGTAGACCGACGTTCGCGATCCACAGGTTTTGTGATGGAAGAGGAGATTTACGGGCACTGTCTTAGTGTTCGGCCCATGATGGCTGGAGTAGAAGACAGGGGTCCTAGTTTATGTTTACTTCTCTGGAGTTAAGGCCTACTCCAGGTGTAAGTACTTTTACTGTTTCGTTTTTTTTAATGTTTGCTTGTGTGCGTAGCCTGCCAACAATGTTTCGTGAATTTTTTGTACTCAATAGCCCAACCATTCTTCGCAATAGTTTATAATCAGCTGGAAAATTTCTCAACATTTAACCCTACGAAAATTTGATTGAAATTTTCTCAATTTCAATCAAATTTTCGTACCTTTAGTAGAGGATGATGTAGCATGGTCACTTTTTGGTAAATATTATTTTAAGATTTATTCAATAAATTATATAAAATGTATATAAAATGTACATAAATTGTATATTAAATTAAATATTTTTCATGTTCTTCAATGTTAATTTATTATCCGTGTTAATTTATTTTTCATTCAAATTTAATGTTTCAGTGTCAAATGTACTAAATTCCAAAGTTCACTATAAATGTTTTGCGATATTCAATGTCACCATTCGAAATGACATGCACTTCAAAACCGCATACAACTTGCATGCAAGTCGCCTTCACAAGTCTAATATGTACATGTAAATAAAATTCCTGCCGTTCTATCCACTACACCACGAAACCCGAACAATCTCGAGGTTCAATGTTCAAGCCCGAACTCTCTCGATAAAATTGGATCGGGTATTTAAAAATAGATGGAGCGATACAGATCATTCAGATGGGTATGAAAGTGAAAGAGATAGCAATGGATTACCCGCTTTGGCGGAAATTGCAACAGATGGCGCTAGTGAGCAGGAGTTTTCCAACTTTTAAATGTATGAAGAAAATAATAAATCACTGTTTTTTGACTTAATGAACGATTTATCGGGAAAAATATTTGGTACAGGTTATAGATAATAATTATAGGAATCTGCGTTACCAAATATTTTTTGCCAAAACTTCAAAATTTTTGAAATATTTGAAAAAATGTTAAAATCTCCATACATTTTTTCGTTTGAAAACTTCTGCCTCGATTTGAATGATCTTCGTTTGCCTATACATGGGCAT